>NC_088400.1:64805518-65105518 GCF_034236695.1 Oncorhynchus nerka | reverse complement strand
TCCACTCATATCATTTTCACTGTTATCCTGACTTTCTGTAAGGTGTATGGAGAGAGTCTGTATAAGGTCAGTCCACTCATATCATTTTCACTGTTATCCTGACTTTCTGTAAGGTGTATGGAGAGAGTCTGTATAAGGTCAGTCCACTCATATCATTTTCACTGATATCCTGACTTTCTGTAAGGTGTATGGAGTCTGAATAAGGTCAGTCCACTCATATCATTTTCACTGATATCCTGACTTTCTGTAAGGTGTATGGAGAGAGTCTGTATAAGGTCAGTCCACTCATATCATTTTCACTGTTATCCTGACTTTCTGTAAGGTGTATGGAGAGTCTGAATAAGGTCAGTCCACTCATATCATTTTCACTGTTATCCTGACTTTCTGTAAGGTGTATGGAGAGAGTCTGAATAAGGTCAGTCCACTCATATCATTTTCACTGTTATCCTGACTTTTTGTAAGGTGTATGCCACATTTACATTTGAACTCCAAGTTCAGAGTGCCACTTCTCAACTTATTTTGTCACTTAAGGTTCTTTGTCTGCAGTACTGTCGGTCCCTGGTGTTAAATGTGGTCGCTTTTACCCCCATGCAGGAATTAGATGAAACCAGCCCAAGAAGACCCAACAACCCATACTCAGTGTCTAAAGCAGCTGCTGAGTGTCTTGTATTATCCTACAGGGAGAGACACAAGGTAGTAAATACTGTCAACAGACATACCACAGTTATAACCAAGTTTTTCTGTGAGGAATGTACACATTTTTGTATTAATATTTGTTTTTTTCTTTCAGTTTCCTGTTATAATAACAAGGAGCAATAATGTATATGGACCCAGACAGTACTTGGAGAAGGTCAATATAGTATCTGTATTCTATATCAGTGGTTCCCAACCTTTTTCGGTTACTGTACCACCAACTGAATTTTACTCTGCCCGGAGTACCTCTGAAGTACCCTCTGTGTATTCTACCAGTAACCCTATGGTTTCATGAGTCTTCTCAAGTACCCCTGGTTGCGAACCACAGTTCTATATATTTCTGTTGTGTGTCTGGCCTTTTAAGATGTCTCAACAAATGTTTTTTTTACCCCCAGGTCATTCCAAAATTTGTGTCCTTCCTTCAGCTGAACAAAAAATGGTAAATACTTTAAGAGAGCACTGACATCATCCCAGACTGTGGGCATCTTTTACTTATGTTATTGTTTCAAATAAAGCCTACATATCCCATGCTTTCTTTGCCACAGTACCATCCAAGGGACCAGCCCTCAATCTCGCCACTTCCTGTACGTGGATGATGCCATTGAAGCATTCCACACCATCCTGGAGAGGGGGACGGTGGGAGAAACCTACAACATCGGGACTGACTTCGAAATATCCATCATTCAACTAGCCAGAGAACTTATCAAGATGGTAGGTGAAGTGTGTGTCTGGTCACACTGTAGTCCTCTTTACTGAGCCACTGAAAGACATCTGCTAATAATGTGTGTTACAGGTCAGGCATGTACCTGATGCAGAACTGGACGACTGGCTGGAGTTTGTGCCTGACCGGTGAGTGAAGTATAACTGGATCCCACTAAACACTTTTCAGAGGCTTTACTTCCTTTGAGCATGTCTTTGCCATGGAAACAAGTGTGAGAAAGGCAGGCTGTGTGATTGGCTCCTAAGACACTGACATTGTTGAACCTCTCGCCCACCCAAGGCCAGTGGTTGACCTGAGGTACCCTGTGAACTGTGAGAAGCTGTGGAGGCTGGGCTGGAAGCCTGCAGTGTCATGGGCAGAGGGTATCAGAAGGACAGGTACAGTACATGAACACATTACTCTATGGATTCCTTAGATTGACTTTCATATAGTTTAGCACAAAGGGTGAATCTCTAAAGTGTCCTCTCCATTTGTTTTTCAGTCAAATGGTACCAAGAGAATCCAGACTTCTGGCCAGATGTCACCAGAAGACCAACCAATTACCTTTGAGCCCAATAAGCACATAGATCCTCTTCCTGTATTCGTGGCCGCCAACCCTGTTCCTGGAGAGCAACAGGGTGTTGCTGGCTTTTGTTCCAGACCTGGTTCAATTAATCAGTCTTACTTGGGGTTGTTGACCTCCACTAGTCAAACCAGCATCTCAATCACTGTGGGTGTGCAAGGGAACACTTATTTTTGTAAATGTTTTACTAATGTGGAATGGTGGAATGTATTATAGTCAATAAATAACTTTATAGCGCAGGCTTGAATGTTGAATATTAAACTCCAGATATGCAAAGACAAAATAAAAAAGTTGGTTAAGTATTTGCAAGTCAAAACTTTTAATTTTGGTAAAATCATACAATAAATGCACAGGTGTTTTCTCGTGCAGTGCACAGCCTCTAAACTAGTACATAAAGCAAATACAAACTAGTGGGCGACTCAGTGGCGTTCAGGGGAGTGTCTGGCCAGCCGAAAGCTCTCCAACCTCTCCTCTCTGCAGCTTCACATTTCCATTCATACGTTTCATCCAAACCTTTACTTTTCAGACTCAGCACACACTTCACAGAACACACACACGGAGGCCCAAATATGCAAATACAACAGAGCAGAACCACATGTTTTTTTTCCTTAAGATTACCATGTGCCAGACATTCGCTGGGGGAGGAAAAAAAACAACTCAAAAACAAGGAAAAGGAAATTGAATTGGAGAGAATCTGGACACTTCTTGCACTGGTACAATATTTTTTAGAAAATGTTATCACTTTTATCCAAACCTTGGCATTGGTTGTTTGTTTCAAATTTTGTTCGCCAATTAAACGTTAAGGTTGATTAGACGGTGAGGCCATGTGGCCAGTACTACTATAAGTAACAGGTGTGGATTTTGATTTGAGTCCAATATGACTGACATTAAAAAGCTCACACTACCCCGAAAAATATAAATTTCCACGCATACCGGTGACATTCAACATTCAAGTGCCAGTGTTTTTGTACTGTCTTTTGGTCAAGTTTCTTAAACTATCACTTTAGGCTTATAAAAATAAATATTTCTCAAAAATGCTTAATAAATTACACAAACTAGCAGCAAAAGTAGAATCTAGTAATCTGTGTGCAAATAGCTCAATTCTCAGACTGCTACTGAACTAACACCTGGTCCCAAATAAATCCTGGTTTAAATAGTGATAACCCTTCCCCTTTTGTAAACAAGCTGCGTTTTTCACAATCTCCTCACACACAAAATTCGGAAGCTTTAAGGACACACACTCAAGACATTTATATAAAACTCTAGATGTGCAATAAAATGTTTTTGGAAAACTTGATGGCCATTAACATCACAAAGGGGCCTAGACCTAACTTAGGTAGCACCATTCAATCTTAAGTTAACACAATACTGTCAGTGCATCTGCTTCATAACCACCACCTCACTTATTGATTCAAAATGTCAAGGCACGACAGACACACTGAGAATATATACCTATTGCACTTAAAATGCCATTTTCTAGCCAACGTTGGGCCTCCCTCCTATATACGGAGGAAGCCTGGATGCCAGCTATAGTAGTAAACTGGCCAGTGGTTTTACATAATACATCAAGGCGGCCCAACCCTACAAAGGGAAGAATAGCTGCATTGGTTCTGTGTCAGAATGAAGGATAGATAAAGCACCCCCGTCTTTGGCCGGGTCACGTGGGCTAGATTCACCAGCCAGCATACACAGGAAAACGTCATTGCCTCTTAAAATGGTGCACTGGTAAATAAACTGCACTTCCCATCACCCTTTGCTACGTGTGCAGTTCAGTTTGCTCGTCTGTACATTGCTGACCCTTAACCCGTAACTTCTGACCTTCCTACGCTCTCTGAGGAGGAAGAGCTTGTATCTTTAAACAGTTAACCCGAGAATGTCCTTCGGATTCGAACGCAGCTTGAAAAAGAACTAAATTAAAGGTGTAAGAGAACGACATTTTGTAATGAAATAAAAGCCTGCTGCAGAATTTCCTTTTGCATTTTTTTAAAACTCCTTGACCAAAAAACAACAACACTTGCATGCGTATTTCATCCCGGGATGGCCTTGACAAAAAGCAAAGCCACCCAGGTTACTGTGTGGTCCTATGGCAACCATTCGAACTTCACTTTCTATATGGCAAGCACCGTTTTAGAATTGACCAGTTTAAGAAACATTCTCTCAGAAGGATGGAGATTTGTCAATTTCCATCCTTCAAAATGTTTAAGTAAAAAAGCTCAATCAAAAACTAAATTCACCCACCAGGCAGCTAGAAGTTGCTTCACTAGGTGCCACAATGCCAAGTCAATTTGTTGAGCATCGACTTGCTCAAATAGCTTGTATGTATGGACATACCATTTAAATATTCAATTTTAAAATTGTACAAGTGGAATGGCTCATTTAGTGAAGACTACCATATTCCTCTCCAGGATAGAGTGAGCGAAAAATATTTTGAACTCTTTTTTTCCTTGAAGTGCACTTTTGTCACACAAGGGTTTGAAAACCTATAGTGGAATTCTCATAGGATGGCTGCAACATGCGGTCGAAGCTAGTTTGAGCCATCAAATTACCCTGTGACAAATTTGAATCTCAAATGGACAAATGACTCACTCAAAAGTCATGTCATCTCAGTGTTTGCCAAGGTTTGATATTTAGTTCAAGCTTATTTTGTTTTCCTTTCCGAATAAAATAACAAAACCACATTTAAACCCCAAAACAAAAAATATATAATTTAGTTCTTGTTGGCCAGGTTTTAGCCAGTTATGACGCTTAAAAGAAAATACAGATAAAACAATCTAATTGTTAAAGGCACAGTACATTTACAAACAAATGATCCTCAGTTTGTTTTGTTACAAAGAAAGAAAAAGCAGTTGTAGTGAAAGAAAAAGAACTGCAAGTCCCAAGATCCTAAATACGCTATAGTCACTACGGGCGGCCACACGATGATTCCAGAGCCTGGCGGTGCCATGTTTCTTTAGGAATCGCTCAGTGGCTCCAGCTTTCCTCTTGGTCAGCTGTCCACTCGGTCCCCCGTCTCTCAGCTCCATTTTTTGGAAAAGCGGTCAGAGAATCACAGCTGGTAATGTACTGCAGTCTGTTTGGAAGCTACACGGGGGTTTATATAGTCTGGCTTAGGTTACACATGTGGTTTCCTTATCAGTGAGTTTGGCGTGGTGCGACCCACTGCGATGGTGGGGGGAGGAGGAAGAAGGTGTAGGGAGATCGGGTTAGAGGGATGTTTAGTTGCCCCACCAGTCCACTCCCCCCTGATGAGAGTAGTTTCCTCCATAGCCGTCACTGCTGTAGAAGTTGCCTCCAAAGCCACCTGTGATGTGGGGTGGGAATCAGGACAGTGTTAGAAGGAGAATACGGACTGTGTTGGAGCATGGTTGGAATTAAAACACCAACTCTTGGACTTGGTCTATCCCACAATTCTTATGACACAGACCAACAGTAATATTTACTGTTGTTTTAATGGATATTTACCGCCGCCACCAAATCCACGGTTTCCTCCATGCCCACTGGGCTGGCGTCCACCACGACCCCCGAACCCTCCAGTGCTGCCGCCACCACTGGTCTGACGGTAGTCCCTGGCTCCGAAGCCACCAGAGGTGAACCTAAACAGAGGATGAGTCGTCTCTAAACCCTTGTACTTCTGCTCCTTTATGTAGGACTGTGTATGTAAGCATGTGTGTGTACCTCTTGGAGCGTCCGCGGGTGTTGCTCTTGTGCTGGTGTTCATAGGCCAGGCTCTCCAGCCAGGAGGGTACTTCCTGTTTGGCCTCCACTAGGATGTCCAGAAGGTCCTTGGTGATGTTGCCATTCTTATCGTTGAAGAACGACGTGGCCAGACCTGGGAGAGGAGAGGGTTCACCATGTTACAGTCAAATAGTTATCTAAATAAAAAATTGTGCATTACGTGTCGCTGAGTGGAGAGTTCTTGAATGTTGTAGAGGCTTACCCAGGTTGCCTACACGTCCAGTACGGCCAATACGGTGGACGTACTCCTCTATATCGCTGGGCAGGTCAAAGTTGATGACGTGCTTGACATTGGAGATGTCCAGGCCACGGGCAGCCACCTGGTACACGAGACCGAATACAACTATTGGCCTTCTTGTTTGAACAGAAGCATGTTAGCTCCCTTTTTAAATGACCCCAACATGCAACCATATTGCAAAACAAAGACCGGGCCTTGAACAGTATGAGGCCAAAGATCTAGTGTTTCGCTTTATCATTTGTCAACCAATATATTTGACCTGTAGAATTCAAACCAAAATGTGAGCTTGCAGACTCACCGCCGTGGCGACCAGGATGGGGCAGCGTCCCGAGCGGAACTGGTGCAGAGCCTCCTCTCGGTCCCTCTGGGAGCGGTCGCCATGGATACTGGTGCAGGCGTAACCCTCACGGTACAGGAAGTCCTCCAGGGCATCCGCTCCCTTCTTAGTTTCCACAAACACCAGCGTCAGAGAGTTCTTACCTGGGAAGGAGAAGGATGACCGGTGAGTCACTGCTTAAAAATGTTCAGATAGAAATAGATTCTGTATAACAAACGGTTTCCAACATGGGAGGGTTAGCGTCAGGTCTATTCGTGGCATTTCTATCTGCAACGTTCAGTGCTTGCTCAGAACCCTCCTAAACGAGCCCCAGGGGAGACATTACAGGTATGGAAACAGCATCTACCCACTACCCCCTGTGGTTGAGGATCTGAGAGGAAAGGAGGGGGCTGAATCACCACGGGTGTTTAGAGAGAGGAGAAACATCCAGTGTTGCTGAGATGGAGGCTCTGGCAAAGAAAAGCTGCATATCTAAAGCGGTGTCGGGCTACTCTACAGTGAGTCGTGATGCATGATGACCGGAGGGCTTCTTCAAAATGTTTAAAATGTTACAGCCCATTCAGATGAGATATGTTTGAACATGTTTCTCCATCTGGTAGAATAGTGGATCATGTTATTGATTTTTCTACCTGCAGTGAACGTTTTGCAAGCTGCCATGGCCATCATAACAAAAGCATACGTGTAGGAAATGGCATATGATTGCAGTAGCAAGCAGGGTGTGGGCAAGGCAAATCAACAGTCACAGATTCCCAAATCAACCCCCCCCCCCACACACACAAAGGAGACAACACACTTCAAAACAGCGAATGACCTCACAATGACAACCACACTAGATGGCTGATCCGAACCAACGGGACCTTCTCGTCTGGACACAAATGGATGACTAATATGGGTAACCAATACAGGCCAAGCAATAAATCAATAAACTGAAATATGAAATGAGATACAAGCTTCTACATCCACTTTAGTAATAATAAATTCCTACTTACCAGGTTTCTCTATGTTTTCACCTGCATTGTCCTGAACTTCGCTCGGAATGACTTTGGATAAAACCAAACTCGATGATAAACTCATTGCAGTTTCAACAGTTCATAAGTGACATTAAAAAGGGGGAGGTTAGCCAACAGAGTTCAGAAAACCCAATGGTACCAACAAGTTCCAATACGACCTCATTATTAAAATGTTATTGTTGAGGAACATTTGGTGCCAACATGGAGGATGGTTTCCTGAACTCTGTGTACATGGCTCTGCATAGGAGTAACTGGGGGTTGGGGATACTAGGCAGGGTAAGTTTATGATAGCCAACATGCCTAAGCTAGAATACAAGTCTTCACCTCACATCTGACCCTATGACATTACCAACACCGGGTCACGTTCAACACACAAACTGCCCACTGAACACAACCCAGGCTTATGTCCATCTGAAAGAACAGAATACCTAATGCAATCAATACTAGACCATCCCAGCTGAATGGTTACCCATCTTCTAAGATCTATAGCTTACTTCTGACAAGCTTTAAAATCAGGAACTAGCCAAGTGTTAGGAGCAGGTGGAATCTGCTGGGAAGTTGTCCTATCAAAGACATGTCTGCATATTCAATCAATGATTAGCTTCAGGATTTAGTTTAGATTTTATTTAGCTGATGTTGGGAAATGCCGTTGCAGATTCCACCTAGCCCAACTGATCAAGTCAACATATTCATTAGACACAGAGGGGCTATTCAAACACAGGGTTTCTCAACTCCAGTCCTCAAACACCCACTGTCCACGCAGGTTTTCATTTCAACTGAATTTCAACCAATCAAAGCTTCCTTCAGATAACTGAATGCCCTTACCAACCACATATCAATGTATATACAATTGTTGCTCAATTGGAATAAAATCCTGAACACAGTGAGCAAGTCCCCAGGATGAGCTTTGAGAAACCCTGCACTACAAGTAAAAGTTCCAGTAAGTAACACACAGGGACAGGAGAGGGGGGTTGAGCCAGTGACAGGTATAGTCCAGGTAGTTACCTGTAGCATTGAGCAAGTCCAGGAGGAAGGACCTCTTGTCACCGTCCTCCACCCACACCACCTTCTGGGTGATGTTCTCAGAGGTGGAGCCCACACGTCCCACCGCCAGGAAGATGTACTCCTCCAGGAAGTCACGCGCCAGGATCTGACCGAGGGGTTTGTGTTATTGTTGTGGAGCCAACATGGAGGACAGTTTATTAAATGTGTGTGGAAAGGTGGGTTAATACACCATAGAGAGGACATATGGCAAATAACACTTTTCCTCATTAAGCACAATACTTTTGACAAATACATAAGCAATTGTGGGGACTGGAGAGTAACAATTATTGTCCATGTACCATGATCTCTTTAGGAAAGGGAGTTGAACACCATGTGGGTGTGAGTACCTGGATCTCCTTGGGGAAGGTAGCGCTGAACATCATGGTCTGACGGATGCCTTTAGGGGGCATGGTGTCCTGCTCCACGATGCGTCTGATCTGGGGCTCAAAACCCATGTCCAACATCCGGTCAGCCTCATCCAGCACCAGGTAACTAACAGAGACAGGGTCAGGGATTGGCTGTAGACCTGTTTTCAGTCAGAGACTCATGGGCATGTAGTATTCCTTTCCTGTCCAGCAGGCCAATTCAACTAATCAGTAGTCTAATAAGCTGCATCAGGTTTTTCCAGCTGGATTTATTACTCTCCTGCGATTTAAAAATGACTGACATGGAAGATTTGGACAGGACTTAAATTACAGATGTGGTGATTTGTTCACATAATTAGATAACTCCCATCTCCCCCAGTAAAACTAATCCAATACGAATAAGGCTTATGTTATTCATCTAGGTAAAGTGCCTAGTGACGGGGTCCTGGGGCTTTGTAACTTGTCTGCACCTCTTCAAAAACAATGAAGTCAAGAACCAAAAGTTATATCTCAGACAGCTCAGTCTGCCAGCAGTCCAGCATGTTGGAAGTCTACTCACTTGCAGTAGTCGAGGCCGATCTTGCCCCTCTCCATCATGTCCACCAGGCGTCCAGGTGTAGCCACCAGCAGGTGACAGCCTCGCTCCAGGTCTCTGATCTGCTGGCCAATGTCAGCCCCTCCGTACACCACACAAGGACGCACACGGGACCGGTACGCAAACTACAGCAGGAGAGAGAAGGGAGAATATACGGGGTACAGAGATGGAGAGAGAAGGGAGAATATACGGGGTACAGAGATGGAGAGAGAAGGGAGAATATACGGGGTACAGAGATGGAGAGAGAAGGGAGAATATACGGGGTACAGAGATGGAGAGAGAAGGGAGAATATACGGGGTACAGAGATGGAGAGAGAAGGGAGAATATACGGGGTACAGAGATGGAGAGAGAAGGGAGAATATACGGGGTACAGAGATGGAGAGAGAAGGGGAATACGGGGTACAGAGATGGAGAGAGAAGGGAAATACGGGGTACAGAGATGGAGAGAGAAGGGAAATACGGGGTACAGAGATGGAGAGAGAAGGGAAATACGGGGTACAGAGATGGAGAGAGAAGGGAAATACGGGGTACAGAGATGGAGAGGGGGAATACGGGGTACAGACATGGAGAGAGAAGGGAGAGGGGGAATACGGGGTACAGACATGGAGAGAGAAGGGAGAGGGGGAATACGGGGTACAGACATGGAGAGAGAAGGGAGAGGGGGAATACGGGGTACAGAGAGAGAAGGCAGGGAAAGGGACAAGAGAGGAGAAAGAAAGGAGAGCACAAACAATGATTGTGTGTTTCACTACAGTTCCCTAATTACAACCTTGGCTGGTTGGCCGTCAACACAAAAACAGAGACAAAGAGACAGAGGCCCACTGGCAGAACGCTACCGACCTAGCTGGTATTGATGCTGATGGGATGTCTGTCCTCTCTGTGTGTGTGGTCACATTGTGTGGATGTGTCAAACATTTTGCTACACCCGCAAATAACATCCCAGCTGGGGGGGGGTGGCAGTTGCTTACCTTTCTGGCCTCTTCATAGATCTGCAGGGCCAGTTCTCTGGTGGGGGCCAGGACCAGAGCGAGGGGGTACTGCTTACGGCGACCATACTTTCCGTTGTCCTGTCCTCCAGACTTCTGGGCGAGGGCTTCTCCTGGGCCTTCAGTGTAGATCTGACTCAGTACAGGCAACAGGAACGCAGCAGTCTTACCGGAACCTGAGAGACCACAGTTTATATTAGTCATATACCTATACTTAAATCAACTACAGTACAATACAGTTATCGTAAGTCATATCTGCATATAGCTCTCCAGACAAATCCAATTTGGAGTGGTTGTAGTTTGGTCTGGTTCTAACCTGTCTGGGCACAGGCCATCAGGTCCCTCTTGTTCTTGATAATTGGAATGGCGTACTTCTGGACCGGAGTGGGCCGAGTGTAGCGGGTCAGGGCGATGTTACTCATTATGATCTCTCCCATCTCTACGTCTTGGAACTGAAATACGAAGACGAACCAGTCACTCAAATGAGCACCAAACAGCTTTCACGCAACTCTGTTTTAGGGGGAAAGGGGAGGATATGGGCAGGGGGATCAACAGCACCACACAAGCTGCTCAGTAGAGCCCATGGGAAACACTTCTGGTTTTGAAGAATACTAACAAAATGCTGACTAATAGGACATGAGGGCTACTGGATCTGAGACAGGGTTATTTGGCTAGAATACTTGGGGACTTACGCTGTCAATGTGATGGGGGCAGTTTTGGCCAGTGGCCTCAACAGGAATGTCATCGTAATTGTCAAAGTTAATCCCTGTGTTGCCACCAGCGAACAGCTCCCTGGGGAGAAGCAGAAACACAGAAGGTCAGGAAAGTGACAGAAAGGTCTACTTGATCATTTTAACGAGAGGGGATATTGATAAATGACAGGGACAGCGGATAGTGATGTATTGTAAAATGACATTGTTAACTCCTCATTATTGAAATACCATAGTAGGCAGAAAGGGGGGTAGGTTAGGTTACCACTCACTGTTCCAGGCGCTCATTGGCCTGAGTGGGTTTGGACCAGTCCTCGTCATCCCTGGACTCCTCCACCCAGCGGCTGTTTCCACTGCCTCCAAACCCTCCACGCTGGTAACTGTCAAGCATAACATAACCACAGGGGTCAGGAAGGGCTAGCTTGCTAATGAGTTGCCTCATGGTACAGCCCTGGACTCTGAGGAACCTGAAAACTGTTGGCTAAGGGCTTGGGAGTGAATTCTCTAGTTCTCACCTTCCTCGGGGCGCACTCCCGCCGTTGTTGAAAAAAGCAGACTTCCCCCTATCAGGACGCGCGCCGAAGCTGGTGTAAGCATCTTTAGTCGTGTTCCAGCCGCCGCCATCTTTGTTGTCGTAGACTCCAAACATGCCGACATTCTGCATAGGCTGTACCGGGTTGTAGGACCCGCCCCTTCCGCCACGGAAACCTCCACCCCCCCTGCCCCTCTCCATGCGAGGGGGGCCACTGTTGTACCGGTTGCCCCCATTCATGCGGTTGTCGTGGTAACCATTCTGCACGAAGCCGTTGCTGCGTCCGCCGTCCCAACCGCCAGGCATATCTTGGGTAAAAACAGAAAGGAAATAGAGGGGAGACATGGTGACTCCCAATGTACATGAGGGTTTCCTCCTCACACGCAGTCAATACAATACTTTGTTTATTGGTCCATTTGCACAGATATTCTTTAGTTGTTGCTGTCACAGTACCCAATCTCACAGACACCACAGGCTGGGAGCAACACAGGGGCAGCGGCAGAGCAGCACCCCTAGAGCACTTAGAGGTAGTGCCTTACTCAAGGGCACAACGGCGGTAGGCAGTAACGGACCCTATAGGAAGAGACATTTGGACCAAGTAGGCCTAGTTCCATTTCAGCCTCTAGCTACTTCCCCTTAGCCTTTCTATGTTAACAGATTAGAACGACCTGGATGGCTGTAAGAAATGTGTTGAGGTCCTTTAGAGCTAGTAGGAGTTAGGGGCACAATGGAACCACGCCCTTCTTGGTTCCTTTCACTTTCACATCCCAGATACCCACCACTTGTTACCTCATGGATGCCTCTGAAAAGGGAAATACTTCAATTAAAAAGGACCTGGCTTATTTTCCCAGTAAACAATGCACAAGCCATACAAAACAGTATACACAAGTCAATAATTTGGCTCATTAACTAGGGTCCCGATTAAGGAACATTTGTTATGCAAGCAGCATTAATTTGCTAAAAACCTACCACTTCAAATTCCACACAAATAAACGGAACCTTGCAATTAAGCAGTATGTTGGAATGACATAACTAATGGAGGCTGTTTTGTGTTTGAACAAAATGTAAGCATGTGAGAGGATGCCAACACCCTTAATGCAGGAAAAAGCCAGTCATGTCTTCGTTTCACCCATGGGAATGTGGTTTTGAAGATGTGATTTGAGAGCCTCCAGTCCCACGTGGCCTTGTTTTCTAATCGAATTGAGTGAGACCACTGTTCTGGTAGGCAATTTCATTAAAACATGCAGAATAAAATAAAGATAACATTTACAATAAAAAACGCCAGAGCTTCCCTCAGCCAAAGAGAGGACTGTAAAGGGACTTACAGCTTCCTGGTGCCATTGACAAAGCGCTCTGTCTAGAGAAAGCATCTGCTGCAAAAAAAAAAAAACGTTATTGGGGGGGGGGGGGCTTCATGATGAAAACATGCTGCCGATGTACAGCGAATGTTGGCCAGTAAGAGCAGGGAAATGGAGTGGTTGATGGTTTGTCAACGCAGTTCCCAGATGCTGTCACAAAATTGGACTCCAGGACACTGGATATGCACGGTTGTGTGTGTCTTCCTGTAGTGACTTTTGGGATGAAATAAAAACAAGCAGCTGGCTATATAAGATGGGGATTCTAACGCAACCTTTACGCCATTGTTTCCAACTAGTGGAGAAAATCAATACATCCAGGTCACCCTCTAGCTGACCATGTCCCAGCCCAGCGAGAATAAATGGTCAAGATAAAACTAAAGCTAATAGTCTGCTTTTTAGTTGAGGGAATTTTACAGCATTGTTGCTTGCTCAATCAATTTAGTGAAATGTTTATTATGGTCCACCACAATGCATTATGGCATTCTTGACCACTAGGGGGCCAGGGCATTTTTACGGTGTCCAACTGGCATACCTCATAGAGGTGGTACTGTTGATGGGGGGACGACACTTACCATTTTTGGAAGCCTCTTGGTTCCGTAAATGAGGTGGAATGTAACAGGTCCCTAGAGAGACAGACTTGTGAACACAAGGGCAGTACTGTACACAAACGGACAAACACGTCACAGGTCTAATGGGTTCCTAGTCTTATTCTAGGGATGTCTCAATCCCTTTAATTGAATAGGTATTAAGTAGCCTCTGGCCTGTTTGATTAAACAAATAATTCAATAAAAAATGTCAACTGTCTTGTACCCCAAATAAGGAAACTGAAAACTTAATGGCGTTTATGCCATTTCATAAATGATAAGAGCATGATTTGGCTAAAAATAAACAAGTGAAATTAAAAATCACTCGATGGCATCTTACACCTAAATTAACCTAGTAATACTGATGGAAATGTGAGTCAGTCCCAATAGTTTAAAGCTCCATACTCTAGTCTCTTTCCCACAAAGGCCAGTGATGTCAAGACTGGGATGTTTCGTGGGCCCGTGATTGGACGGTACCAATAATTTATCTGCAGATTCCTGCAGAACACTAACTCAGCTCAACTTCAGACCACTTCTAAGGTCTGAAAACATCGGACAAGTTTTTGACTTTGGGGTATGAACTATGTATTAAAAAGGCAACCGGGGGAGGGGGGGGTTATATTCAGTCCTTGAACCACCCAATGGCCCTGAAGGAAAGGATAAGTGAGGACTGCTTCAGACCAAGTGATCAAAAAGAAAAGGATCACCATAACAAAGAGTAGAGATCACTTACTGCCAGTGCCTCCGCCCTGCCCGTCAGCATTGTTCAAGCCTAGGACAGCAAGCTGAAATAGAAAATGAAACGTATAGTTAAGTACTACTGTAAACACTGTTATGGATAAATGTCATTCTAAACATGCAAATAGGACAGTAAGCCGCAAGACAAAGGGTGACAAAAACTGGGTAACACTCCATCTATAGATGCTCTACAGTAACATTTCAACTACCGATCTACTAACCCTAACACTTATCCCAACCCTTTCCCTAACCTATGCCGGCAGTTGCTTATCAACAGATGATCACACTATCCAAATAAAGTGTGACAAACTGTTGATCTCCAGAAAGCAGAAAGACATGAATATCCCTTATACTACAGTTATTACCCCATTATACATATGTGAAGCAGGAAACTCCCCTGTCTAGTGTCGTTGCCCCCCACCACCACAATCCATACAGTAAGTTTCAATTGTACATTTTGCAGAGCAGTCTACCGTGGGTGTACCTTTGCAAGCAACAAAATATACTTTCTTACAAGGCAGACACTCAAAACTGCCAATAGGCTAGATCAGGGCTGCACAACCCTCTTCCTGGAGATCTACCGTCCAACTCTAATTTAACACGCCTGATTCTACCATTTGGCTGCTCAACAAGACCTTATTAATAACTAGCTGAATCAGATATGCTAAATTAAGGTTGGACTGAAAACCTACAGCACAGTAGATCTCCAGCAAGAAAGTTGGGCAGCCCTGGGCTACAGGAATACAGACCCAAAACTAGGGTGTTCGGTGTGGGAGAAATAATGGACCAAGGTATAAAAAAAATGTTTTAAAAATGTTAGAAATGCTGTAAACAAATCTGTTATCACTAAAAGAAAAAACACATAGCATTTTTTAAACAAAGTATCAGCTGTTACCCAATGTCCAAAAATCCCAATACTGTACTTTATGAAACACTATAATACAAAAGTACGTGGACACCCTTTCAAATGAGTGGATTTCAGCCACACCCGTTGCTGACAGGTGTATAAAATCGAGCACACCGCCATGCAATCTCCATAGACAAACACATTGGCAGTAAAATGGCCTCACCGAAGAGATCAACGACTTTAAACGTGGCACTGTCATAAGATGCCACCTTTCTGTCAAGTCATTTGGTTAACAGAACGGGACTGCTGAAGCACGTACAAATCTGTCCTCGGTTGCAACACTCACTACAGAGTTCCAAACTGCCTCTGGAAGCATCAGCACGAGACCTGTTAGTCGGGAGCTTCATGAAAAGGGTTTCCATGACCGGTCAGGCGCACACAAGCCTAAGATCCCCATGCACAACGCATTGGCTGGAGTGGTGTAGCGCTTGCCTCCTTTGGACTCTGGAGCAGTGGAAACACGTGCTTTGGTTTGATGAATCACGTTTCACCATCTGGCAGTCCGATGGACAAATCTGGGTTTGCGTAGTGCCAACTGTAAAGATTTGGTGGAGGAGGAATAATGGTCTGGGGCTGTTAACTGTTTGGGATAGGCCCCTTATTTCTAGTGAAGGGAGATCTTATAACGCTACAGCATGCAATGACATTCTAGATGATTCTGTGCTTCCACCTTTGTGGCAACAGTTTAGGGAAAGCCCTTTCCTGTTTCAGCATGACAATGCCCCCGTGCACAAAGCGAGGCCCATACATCAATGGTTTGTGGCGAACGGTGTGGAAGAACTTGACTGGCCTGCAAAGAGCCCTGACCTCAACCCCATCGAATACCTTTGGAATGAATTGGAACGCCGACTGCAATCCAGGCCTAATCACCCACCATCAGTGCCCGGCCTCAATAATGCTTGTGGCTGAATGGCAGCAAGTCCCTGCAGCTATGTTCTCAAATCTAGTGGAAAGCCTTCCCAGAAGAGTGGAGACTGTTGTAGCAGCAAAGGGGGGGACCAACTCCACATTAATGCCTATGATTTTGAAATGAGATGTTCGACGAGCATGTGTCCACATACTTTTGGCCATGTAGTGTACGTTATTAGACCAGTAGCTTTCCGTGTTACAGTTCAGACTTCGTGAGAAGTGTGTGGTGTGTGTGTGTGCGGATGCTGAGAAGTGTCTTAAGCCTTCGGCATGCGTCGCAAGCCGAATGAGTGTGCTCGTATACTCCCTTAAAAGGCCGCTTGAAAAACTAGAAAAAAGATGCAATAGTACTTTTTGTCTATCTTCAGATGCCGTAGCCACTTGGTCAAAATAGACAACTCAAGAAATCTGTAAATCATTGAGGTTGTTGCCAAAGACTTCAAAAAAAATTTTTTAACAAAGATTATTGGTGCATTATTTCTAAAGTGAAAAATATTGGAATGTCAACACACTTCATTGAAGAATCCATACTGCTGACCATTCAGACCATGGGGCATGAAATGCTGATAAAAAAAACTGAAAAACGTAACAATGTTATAATAATTGTACAAACTGTTCCAAATTATTGCAGATGGGAAGCATGCAGACGCCATTAGACTGTGTGTGTAAATTACAGTAATGATGTATTCTGTACTGCCTGGTTTGCATATGAAGTGCCTAATTTGCATAACATAGCATTTTAAATTAATCATTTATTTTATTTGAATAATCTCTGTTCTACATCAGACCCGAAAATGTCCTAATAGTATGACCACCCTGTCTTGAAATATTGGACAATATGTGTTTAAGAATTCAGAAACGTGATTTGGTGCCTTCAATGACTAGGGATTGACAGTGACCCGTCGCGACCTTTTAGATCACTTGAACATTTGATATCAGCAATGGTAAATCCTATCATCAGGAAATAAAGTATTGTGTGTTCATGAGAAGCTTCTCTATAACATGGAATACAACGTGTAACACCAGAACCATAGCTTGATTTCGTTGCCTAACACCCTTACAAAACACTCCAATTAACGTTACAGAGCTGGACTGGATTATTCTCTGCTCAAATGTATATACGGCTACCGAAGCTCTTCCCCTCGAGTCCTTTGCTTTAACAGACAAATACAGGTTATCAAGGAGCGTGACCAACATGGCTCAAAGGGGGTCTTATTTCCTGTGTCAAAATAAATTGGCCCCCACCAACCCAACATCCTTTCACACTTCCAAGCACATGTCAAATAAGCATCTGCTGACTATCAGAAAATGTCATGACAGCTTACTAATTATGTTAGGTTTCATCTTCCACGTTTGACCATATTTAACAGACAAATGTTGCATGTGCAAATGCAGTTACAGCAAGACTCATTTTATAATGCTTCCATACCAAATGAATGGGTGGTTTCCTGGATACTGTCGGCTAGACTAACATTACAGGTGACAAAAAACAACTGGATGACTTAACAATGACAGGTTCTTTAACACGGCAACAAAATCTATAGCACAACACAAAACCAAACAATGCAGTCGTTGCTAGCCAGGAACTGTGCAAAGCATAAACACGTTTTGTTCATTCGGGATTAAAACAATGTCACAGTGACGCAGAAGAAAATGTAGCCAGCTAGCTTACATGTTAGCGTACCTAACGCTAACTAGAGGCCAAACTGGCAAGCAGGCTAACAATCAGCTCAAGTGAATAAAAGCAAGATAAAGTGAAAGTCACCAACATTCAACATAGGGTTTAGATTGCATGTCTTTGAGGTATAGTTAAGGATCAATCCAATTTTGAGAAATACTGAATTGTTGAACGTGAAGCACCGCCATCGTCACCAACCATTATCACCCACCGGCCTCCATTTTACCCAGAGATTAGACAACACACGCAGTTACAGCTAACGAGCAAAGCTAACCAGCTAGCTTGGTATCCACGACTGCATTTTCAGACTCGTTCTACGTGTTATAGATATGAACACAAATAAAAATAAATACCGAAAACTCACCTGCTGTTCTAGACCGTGTAAATTTTCGACGGCCACATGACTCATAACTAAAGAATATTGAGGAAAAATGTTGTCGTCGAGAAGGGATCTCTTTGTTTGCCGGGTTGTCGACGTCCCTTAGGTTTCGCTCGTCTTTCCTTATTTTGTCAATTTCCGAATGAATGAACCTTAAAGATACAGTTGATATATTATATTACTGTAAATTATTTTTTGCTTATGTTCATGGCACTATAGTTAGGTGGTCTAAAGCCTTTAAACCGACACCGCTTACTAACTGGTGGTGGTGGTGCGTGTGGTGGTGTAATGGAAGCTAGAAGCAGGAACCCAGAGCGTGATTTTATTGGTTGAGACAACCACAAAGAGCAGAGGAGGACATTGCGCATATCGCGACATTTGATCACCCTTTCCAAAAAGTTTTTAAAAGTCTGGCGACATTTGTATAATTTGCTTTACTATTTCATATTCAATTGTGATGTTGTAAAAATCGACAGCGTCATAGTTGATATTCAGTAGTATGTGACAGTTAATACCTCATACAGTATCAGTCAAAAGTTTGGACATACCTAACATACTCATTCATTCAAGTCCTTCATTTTTTCGTATTTTGTTCATTTAGAAAAATACAGAAATCTTCAAAACTATGAAATAATGGAATCATGTAGAAAAGTGTTAAACAACTCAAAATATATTTTAGATTGTTAAAGTACATTTATAAAACAAACATGAGCTGGCGCACACCCAGTGTGGAGGTGCTGACTAAAGGCGAATAAACTATAAACTATCAAAATAGTTGCACACTACATGTATAATCTCCCAGCAATTTAATGTGTATTTACCAACGTTTCGGCATCACTCTGCCCTCCTCAGGGTAATGTCATGGATTATTGAACCAGGTTATGTAGACACACTGCAATTAGTGTAACCAATGATAGTAGTGAGACTTTTTAAAGTAGCCATCCTTTGCCTTGATGACAGCTTTGCACACGCTTGGCATTCTCTCAACCAGCTTCAACTGGAATGCTTTTCCAACAGTCATGAAGGAGTTCCCACATATTCTGAGCACTTGTTGGACGCTTTTCCTTCACTCTGCGGTCCAACTCATCCTAAACCATCTCAATTGGGTTAAGGTCAGGTGATTGTGTAGGCCAGGTTATCTGATGCAGAACTCCATCACTCTCCTTCTTTGTCAAATAGCTCTTACACAGCCTGGAAGTGAGTTTTGTCATTGTCCTGTTGAACAACAAATTATAGTCCCACGACGCGCAAACCAGATAGGACGGCGTATAGCTGCAGAATGCTGTGGTAGCCATGCTGGTTAAGTCTGCCTTGAATTCTAAATCACTGACAGTGTCACCAGCAAAGCACCCCCACACCTCCTCCTCCATGCTTCATAATGGGAATTCACATGCGGACCAGAGGAGAGATTTCCACCGGTCTAATGTCCATTGCTCATGTTTCTTGGCCCAAGCAAGTCTCTTCTTATTATTGATGACCTTTAGTAGTAGTTTCTTGGCAGCAATTAGACCATGAAGGCCTCATGCAGACAGTCTCCTCTGAACAGTTGATGTTGAGATGTGTCTGTTACTTGAACTCTGTGAAGCATATATTTAGGCTGCAATTTCTAAGGCTGGTAACTCTAACAAACTTATCCTCTGCAGCAGAGGTAACTCTGGGTCTTCCTTTCCTGTGGCGGTCTTCATGAGAGACAGTTTCATCATAGTGCTTGATGTTTTTTGAGACTGCTCTTGAAGGAACTTGAAAAGTTCTTGAAATGTTCCGTATTCACTGACTTTCATGTCTTAAAGTTTTTTTTAAAAAGATGGACTGTCATTTCTCTATGCTAATTTGAGCTGTTCTTACCATAATATGGACTTGGTCTTTTACCAAATAGGGCTATCTTCTGTATACCCCCAACCTTGTCACAACACAACTGATTGGCTCAAAAGCATTAAGGAAAGAAATTCCACAAATAAACTTTTAACAAAAGCATCACATCCGGCCATGATTGGGCATCCCATTGGGCGGCACACAATTGGTCCAGCGTCGTCCGGGTTTGGTCGGGTTAGACCTTCATTGTAACTAAGAATTTGTTCATAACTGACTTGCCTAGTTAAATAAAGGTTAAATATATATATATATATATATATATTTTTTTTTTTAACAAGGCACACCAGTTAATTGAAATGCATTCCAGGTGACTACCTCGTGAAGCTGGTTGAGAGTGTGTAAAGCTGTCATCAAGGCAAAGGGTGGCAATTTGAAGAATTAACACTTTTACTACATGATTCCATATGTTATATCATAGTTTTGATGTCTTCACTATTATTCTAAAATGTAGAAAATAGTCAAAATAAAAACCCTGAAATGAGTAGGTGTGTTATATTTGTAAATACATTTTTTTTAAAGAAACCTTTTAATCAATCACCAACCTTCTCTTTTTGTAGTATTCCCCTGCTGTTAATCTAGGTGTTTCACATTGTGACTACTGTACTGACACTCCTTGTTATGTGAATGCAGGGTCCCAAATTGTAGGTGCCCTGAAGTCTCTGCCAGGAGTTCTGGACTTCTATGGCACAGGAGGTAGAGTGCATGGTGGATGCATTGAAAACATTGTCACTGGCTCGATGTTTTCCTGGCTGCATTGGTTTGAGTCAGATAGGCCTGAACACTGGTGCTGATAATTCTACAGTCATTACTGACTGTGTCATATTAGGAAGAGATCGAGGAATGGATGACAACTGTAAAGTCTCATTATGTCAACACCACATCCCCTTTGCCTTTCTAACAGTCCTTGGGAGAATCTCAATTGCAACTCCTCGCTTCCTCAAAACCCATTGGAGGAGAAGGTCTTTCTCGTCCAATGACTTTTGAGGAGGCGGTGGGGAGAAAGGAAGCGAGGTGTAAGCAATTGAGATTCTCCCCTTGACATTCCTCCTGTGGGTGAGCTGGAATAAACAGTGCCTCCTGAGAGAAGATGCCAGACATTATTGCTTCAAAAGCAGATCTAGTGTCAGTTTTCACCTACAGAAGGAGGATAGGGCTGGGGTAAAGTTGGCTGACTGTGGATCAGTGGCTGGAAGCCTACTGTGGCAGACCGGCTCATCCCTTCAGAGTGTCTGCTCAAAGTGGGGTTTATAAGCGGTGTTGTAACGCTTGTCTGTTTGGTTCGTTAGATTGACAAGTACAAGGTTAAAAGCGGGCATAAAAAATAATATAAAGTAATTTCCTCTCCCTTGACTCCTCCCCTTTATCCATGCCAATCTAAAAAAAAAAATGACAGGTGAAAAAATAAATATATATATATGCAGGTTCCTCCTTGCATACAGGGCATAATAATTCAAAAGACCATTTATTTGTCCTTTTCTTAAAGTATAATTTTACAGTGTGGTGTGTTTGTAGAGTGCTCCAAGGCAGATTTGGGGGGGGTAATAACCATCCATGCATGTTTCACAACAACAACAAAAACTATAATTATTCAAACAAAATAAGAAGGCAGTTCTGATCCTGAAATAACACCTTACACAAAGAAGATGCCAAAATAAACACAAAAAAAACAATCTAAGACCTTGCAGTCTAAAAAATATTATGGAAGAAGTGAGAGGAGACATGACCTGTAGTGCTTTAGGGCAGGGCCTGGAAGGATGACATCAGTCCATACAGCATTCTAACCCCCCCCCATTAGGTTCTAATCTAGAACCATCCACAGTTTGTCCTCTCAGGAGGTTCCGGGTTGCCACTTTTTTTCTCCCCAGTATGCTTTTTGTTTGGGGAGGGGGATGGGGAGACTGTTTCCCTCCTCACTTTGCTCCTCCACAGCTTGTCTGTATAGGCCACAGTTTTAGCAGACATTTTGTGTTTAATCCATTGCGGTTTCAACCCAGTCCCTTGGGGCAATGCCATTTACTGTTGGCAAATTCCCTCAACGAGATATTGTTTCGTCACTGTCACGTTGTATGTCCTGATGATTTTTTTTTGCGTGCATTGGGTATTTACAATGTATCATAGATGAAATATGAAACCACTACAATGTAAAGATGGCATTTTCCATGTATTCTTGGTAGTGGGCACACTGCTGTACAGACAAAAACAACAACTTTGAAGTGTGAACTGTAGCCTCAGAATTCAAAATAACACCATGGCCAAAACTATTGTTAGCAAAAACGGTTCAGGGCAGATGGAACTCAAAACAATTATTAACAAAATTTTTAAAAAATTAAGAAAAAAGAATTGGACCAAAAAGTTCCTCTTCAATTACTTTCTACTTCCTTTCAAATCAGCAAAAACAACATCTAGGAAATTGAAATAAAATAGCCTACGATTCTTCATATCAAGGGCTTCTTTTTTTGCAGGGATTTTGCTCGTTTCAGACAATTCTCCCAGTAAAACAAAAAAGAAATTACAACAAACCACACATTCATGTTACCAACTAAAACACAGCCATCTACTTTCGTTGCAGATAGAATCCTAGAAGAACAATCAGAAACGCTGGGCGAGTCAGTTAGCTTGTTTACCAGCAGTTACTGTAGATCATGACCCTGCTTTAGAATGCTTCATATGTTAGTCTCAACGGACAGACATTTGTAAGACTGTAGCTGTGTTCAAGTAGGACAAAATGTGGAAGGGAAAAAAGGTAAGAAAACCAAGAAGCAGAGAGTTCTTTTCACTTCAAGTGAGCAGAGATCAAACAAGCCTTCACCCGCCCTGCCATTGTCAACTGGTGCACACGGGGTGATACCGGTTTTAATTCTCTATTCAACATGTCCTCACTGCGAGAGGTGTTTGAAACCTACTATAGTATAGTGGTGGAACTGCATCAACCAAGACCCGGTCAGCCAGTGACAGGCCAAACCTCACCTCCATGCACTACAAAGCAGAGAAAACAATAGCAACGCTTATTATTTTCCCCATTTGATTTGACATTGGTCTTCCTTTTCAGTTTTGAAGTCACATACTAGGGGCCAATCCAGGACAGCCTTGCTGCATCATTGCTGTAGGTTGGGAGGGAGGTCGAGGGAAGGAAGGTTTTAACGATTCCAAAACATTAACAAACTATGTACACCTTCCCATCACCATTCTGTTTCACTTCCTGTACACACATTGCACACACATCATTGTCTTTCATCTCAGTTTCTCAAAAACACTGTACACACAACCCTGCAGACAGGAGTATGCTTTTTTCTCTGTCAGCAGTGACGTGTCTCTATGGGGCAGATAGAAAGAAAAGGTCGAGATTCTTCCCACTCAAAGTTCTAGAAATCATAGAATTCCAATTCTACGATGGAAACAGACACTTGAAGAGCTTACTTGGCCCGATCCAGAGGGCAGGAGTCAAGGGTGACAAAGGACGCTGTTCCTCCTGGAGAGAAGAGAGCGCTCCGGCCTGGGTCTAGTCTTAAATCGACTGTTTGATCAGCCGATCAATAAACTGGGTGTCTTGAAGGTATTGAGTGATAGTGTGCAAAGAGATTTGGGGAGGTGAGTTGCAGGTTAAAGGGGTTGGTTGCCCTCGTGTCATGTTGTTACTCTTTTGTCGTCTGGACAGCGGGTGGGGGCGCCACGGGCCCCACCTCCTCTGTGGTGCTCTCCCAGCTCTCCTGTGCTCTCTGTGGGGGCCGCTGGGGCGTGTTCATGTGCTGGGCAGCCGGACCCGTATAGGGCTGGGCGTGGGGGTGGTTGTTCTGCTGCAGAGAGACATGGAAACAGGGAGAAAGGTGTCAGCATTCAATATGAGCTTTCTGTAAATTCTGGAGCAGTGCCACACAGTGTGTGTGTGTGTGTGCTACCTGCTGAAACTGCGTGGCAGGAGCAGGGTTATGGGGGTACAGCGCTGTGTCCTCGGGAGGGGAGGAGTCGTGATCTTCTGTTGCCTCCTGATCATCTGGCTCCTGAAAGAAAATACAGACAATGGAATCAGCCAAGGAGAGCTCTGTTACATTACCACACACACACCGAAAAAACATGCAAACACCCATCCCACGCGCACACACCTTCCGTACCTCCTCGGGGCAAAGTTCACAGGCCTTGGCCAGGGTCATGCGTGCGGAATGTGAGCGCTCCAGGAAGTACCCGTTGGAGGTCTCGTTGCTCTGGACGGGGGGAGACCAGTTGTTGTAGGTGTACTGGGGGTTCCCTGTGTAGGGCCTCCTCTCCAGCTCGTCCCCCAGCCACTCCACCGCCCACGTCCACTTACGCTTCAGGTCCCCGTTACTCTGGGAGCACAACAGAGAGAGAGACAGTTCTAATGTTAACACAGTTCCATTCCTGATACACCATTCAAGATATCCAGACACAAACATACTGTACATACTTGAAACACCATTCTAAAATTACTGATCTGGTAGGCAGAGAGGAGCGAGAGGTGACTACCATATCTAGTCTACTATTGTCATGTTTACCTGTAGTATCTGGTAGGCCACAGTACAGTTGCTGAACAGAGCCACCATGCACTTGATACACTGGTAGGCCCGTTTCTGGTAGTGGTTCTTA
Source organism: Oncorhynchus nerka (assembly GCF_034236695.1). Classification (NCBI taxonomy): domain Eukaryota; kingdom Metazoa; phylum Chordata; class Actinopteri; order Salmoniformes; family Salmonidae; genus Oncorhynchus; species Oncorhynchus nerka. Next base: position 65,080,965 of record NC_088400.1, on the reverse strand, counting down.
GAGCGCTGAATGGTGTCAAACAGGCCGTCCCTGTCGTCTGGTATACCCTTCAGCACGTTGTGGATCCTGTGGGTCTGCCAGGAGTCCTCTATCAGCAGTATCTGCAGCAGCAGGTCCAGGTAAGGCCTCAGCTCATACGTGTAGGAGTACGCCACCTAGGGGTCGAGACAGGTAGACGGGTGAGGTAAACAAAACCGCTATGTGTGAGTGAGAGTCATCCGTGTTAACCCCTTACCTGCCAGAGCAGCTCAGACAGCACGGTAGAGGAGAACTGGGGGTTTTCCCAGCAGCTGAAGCGCAGCAGCTTGACCGTCTCCTCAGAGTTGCTGCAGTCCTCGATGATCTTCTTCACATAGCTGGTCCTAACGAAGAGGATCTCTGACACCAGCTGTTGCAGGGGCATGATGGGGGTGGTCAGGTTGGTGTCTCCATACGGGTTGGCCAGGGACGGGTTGCCTAGAGGACAGTGAGATACATTTATATCTATTTGCACACTTCGCTTTATTCTAAGAACGCAAATAAGAGTAAAGAAACAGGAGAGAGAGAGAATGACAGACAGTGAACCCGAGAGAGAGATTGGAACCATTAGAGAATGAATGAAACACAGATAGAGAGAAAGAGAAAGAAAGAAAGGAGAGCAGAAGAGACAGCAACCACAAGGCGGTGACAGAGAGAGTGAAACATACCATTGATGGATGACTGCATGCGTGTGGAGACGTCACAGCAGCGCAGTAGCTGGGAGACCACAGCGTAGAGCTTGGTCAGTTCTGCATACTGGTACTTTATGGGAGGGCCAGGCCCCTCGTCTAAAGCCACCAGCATGAAGGTAGCAGGGACGCTCAGCTTCAACAACTGGGTCTTCTCTGCCAGACCTGGGGGGAGAGGGAGGGAGGAAGAGAAACCATGTTTTATTCCAGCAAGAAACAAACCAACAGCGTTTCTCCTGCACACGCACGTCGTCTTACCCAGGTTGGCGTACATGACGAAGAGGTTGAAGAACTGCTGCAGGTGTCGGCCGTGCTCTGACACCTCTCTCCTAAGCAGGTTCAACACTGCCCTCAACAGGTGATCACTCAGACTCAGGTTATCACAGCCCTGATGCAGGAGGTCAAAGGTTACAGGCCATTTTTTTATTTTTATTTACCCATGCACCCTGTCGGACAAATATATATATATATTTTTTTACAGCTTTTCTGCTACATATACATTTACATTTAAGTCATTTAGCAGACGCTCTTATCCAGAGCGACTTACAAATTGGTGCGTTCACCTTAAGACATCCAGTGGAACAGCCACTTTACAATAGTGCATCTAAATCTTTTAAGGGGGGTGAGAAGGATTACTTTATCCTATCCTAGGTATTCCTGAAAGAGGTGGGGTTTCAGGTGTCTCCTATATATATGTACATACACTTAGCATCCATGGGACTTTTATATAAAGCAGTCACATAACGATACATTACCAACCATAAACCCTTTAATCCCGCCCCTCAGCCACTCTCAGCCCATCCCACCTATCACCCTAGACCATCCTCGTTTGGTTTCCATATGCCATATATTTTTGAATGGTGCTGTTTTACATATGTTTTTTAACCTTTCTAAAACGTATAGTATCCACAGATTGTGAGCTAAAGATGAAAACCTTTCCCATGAGTATTATATTATTTAGTGACTACGGCTTTCCAAATCGCCAAACACTGCTATTTGTAAGGTTCATTTTAATGGCACGTTATGATTTTTTAACCATTCCGTGAACCTGTGACCAGAAACAAGCTACATTGGGGCAATACCAGAATAAATGATCTCTTCGCAGCAAAATCTACAGAGCTGAGATTGTTGTATGCCCCATATATATAGCATTCTGATGGTGGCAAGAATTTTATATACATTTAAATGTAAAAACAATAAGTGTTCTGTTTCTAATCATAATATCATTAATAAATATAACACCATTTTTAAACAATTCATTTTTTCCATAAAGATTATTATTTATTTTTTTAATAATCAGAATATTTCTTTAACCATAACATTTGTTCTATCTTTTCTGGAGGATAAAACTGAAATTGTAACCAGCTTTGTATGGCTTAGAGGTCGAACGATTATGATTTTTCAACGCCGATACCGATTATTGGAGGACCAAAAAAGCCGATACCGGTAAATCGGCCGATTTAAAAAAAAAAAAAAACTATTTGTAATAATGACAATTACAACAATACTGAATGAACACTTATTTTAATTATAATACATCAATAAAATCTATTTAGCCTCAAATAAATAATGAAACATGTTCAATTTGGTTTAAATAATGCAAAAACAAAGTGTTGGAGAAGAAAGTAAAAGTGCAATATGTGCTATGTAAGAAAGCTAACGTTTCAGTTCCTTGCTCAGAACATATGAAAGCTGGTAGTTCCTTTTAACATGAGTCTTCAATATTCCCAGGTAAGAAGTTTTAGGTTGTAGTTATTATAGCACTTATAAGACTATTTCCCTCTATACCATTTGTATTTCATTAACCTTTGATTATTAGATGTTCTTATAGGCACTTTAGTATTGCCAGTGTAACAGTATAGTTTCCGTCCCTCTCCTCGCTCCTCCCTGGGCTCGAACCAGCAACACAACAGCCACCCTCGAAGCAGCGTTACCCATGCAGAGCAAGGGGAACAACTACTAGAAGGCTCAGAGCGAGTGACGTTTGAAATGCTATTAGCGCGCGTTAACTAGCTAGCCATTTCACTTCGGTTACACCAGCCTCATCTCGGGAGTTGATAGGCTTGAAGTCATAAACAGCGCAATGAAGAGCTGCTGGCAAAACGCACTAAAGTGCTGTTTGAATGAATGTTTACGCGCCTGCTTCTGCCTACCACAGCTCAGTCAGATACATATGCTTGTATGCTCTGGCTTACTGCATTCGCGTAACAGGCAAGTCTCCTTGTGGAGTGCAACGAGAGAGAGGCAGGTCGTTATTGCGTTGGACTAGTTAACTGTAAGGTTGCAAGATTGGATCCCCCGAGCTGACAAGGTGAAAATCTGTCGTTCTGCCCCTGAACGAGGCCGTTAACCCACCGTTCCTAGGCCGTCATTGAAAATAAGAACGTGTTCTTAACTGACTTGCCTAGTTAAAAAAAAAAAAAATTATATACCTTTTAATTAACATTGGCAAATCGGCGCACAAAAATACCGATTTCCGATTGTTATGAAAACTTGAAATCGGCCCCAATTAATCGGCCGACCTCTAACGGCTTGTTTAACAAAGGGCAATACTTTAAACAAAATTTAATTTTCAATTCATAAAAAACGAAAAATTGTAATCTGTATCAATTTTTTAACAAAGGATGAGCCTTAATCTACTGGAGAACCATTTTGGGTTTAAGTATAACTTATACATAAGTGAAGCTTTTAGTGAGAGGTTTAAAGTGTTAATATTTAAATCATTTTAGCCCCCCCAAAGTGATATTCATTATATAAATAGGTACATTTAATTTTGTCTGGCTTAGCATTCCAAATAAAATTAAATATTATTTGCTCATATGATTTTTAAAAACGAGTCATCTGGAGTAGGCAGTGCCATTAGTAAGTAAGTAAACTGTGATAGGACCAAAGAGTTAATCAATGTGATTTTTCCATAAATAGACAAGTATTTACCTCTTATTTTTTGCTAACTTTCTATTGAAATTGATTGTGGTAAGTTCATGTATATTTTTTGAGATGTGAATACCAAGTATGGTAATTAGTATTACATCACACCACACACACCTTCTCTACTCTTTCCCTCCATCTCTCACTCCCCCTTTACTCCCTCCGTACCTGTGTGGACCCGTCAGGGGAGCTGGCGGGGGCGGGGCATGGCCCGTCCGCCAGGGAGAAGTGGGCGATGAAGACGATGAGTTTGGCGAAGGCCCCCCGGACCTCGGCGCTGGGACACTCCAGCAGGTACTCAGAGAAGCGCGTGGGGTACGCAAACAGAACGTTGTGGGCAAACCAGCAGCGGACGTTCTTACTGTGGCGCAGCAGGATGCACAGGGCGTCATACCTGAGAGAGAGGGAGAGAAGGTGGGGGAGGGAGGAGAGTAGACAGAAAGAGGGAAAAGGAGAGCGACAAGGGAAAGAGAGTTACAAGGCTGTCTTACAATATAAAGAAAGCACACACTTTCTCCCTCTCACAGACAACCCACTCACCAGTCACCGGCGGGCCCCCGGACTACTTTCTTGGTGTGAAACCCAGTGCTGAAGAGGAACCTAGCTGCTAGCTGGATGCTGATCATGGCTATCTCCTCTGCCTCTGGCAGCAGGTGGTCCTGACCCGGGGGAGGGTTGAGGTAGACGCTGTTGCAGGTCAGCAGCTTCTTGACGAACTGGAAGTACTCCAAGCTGTACTGCATGCGGCTGTGCATGAACTGGACGTTCTGCTTCCTCACACTGCATTCAATGGCCCCCGGCATCGTCACCTGGGAGGGGGAATTCATTAGTACGGTTATGAGCATTACGTCATTATACACACAGACTCATTCACGCCCACAGATTCTCGCCTCTGCACTTTATCACAAACAAATACACACTATCACACACACACACACACACAGTCCTGATCCCCACCTGTCGTGGTGTAGTGGGAGACACAGTCAGCTCTGAGATGCACCTGGCCAGCTCTCCGTCTGCCTCCACTGCGGCCCCTCCCCCTGCCGCGTCCATCCTCTCATAGAACAGGATGTAGGCGTTCCACCATCTCTTCTGCCTCCTGTAGGACATCTTCTTCATCATGTGGTCAAACACCTCTCCCATGTACTCCCCCCCGAAGCACTGGCTCTTCATCTCCTCGTCGTCGTCCATCTTGCACTCCGTCACGTCACCGTCGTCAAACTTGTACCAGCGCGCCTTCTGCCCGCTGTCGGCGCTACCGCCGGTGCCACCGTCTCGCTGGCTGATATAGGAGTAGTAGTGGCCGCCGCTGGCCTGGCCTGAATGCACCAGCACCCCCACCAGGCTGTACTTAGAACTGCAGCCTGGTGGGTCGGGTTCCGATGGTTCGTTCTGCATGATCATCTGAGAGGGAAAGGAGGAGGGAGGAGTGACTGAGTACAGACAATGTTTGGACTAATGATGAGTTTCCTTGCCAATGCTGCTTCGGTTTACTCTTTCATGGTTTCTGTTTAGAACTTTGTGAAACATTTATAGAGCTCGAATACACAAATCAAATTTGATATAAAAGTAATCTACCTGGCTCTCCGGGTTGCCGTCATCTCCCTCCAGTTTTGCCACCCCGGCCACAGTGTAGGGCTCCATGTCCAGCTCCCTGGGGAACTCAAAGTAGTCGTTGAACTTGATGGCACACTCCCTCTCCCAGTCGTAGTCAAACCTTTTCAGCTGGATGGCCAGCACTGGAGGAAGCTTCTTGATCAGCAGACGCTTCACTGTGTCCACCTGTAGTGGATAAAACAAAACAGTAAGAAATGTCATCCTAAAGTATCTATCCATATCGACACTGCTATTTTCCAATGGAATGAAAACAAAGGACTGAGTACTCGACAGGAATGATGAAGGACAGGAGAAGAGTGAGGTACCTTCTTGTTACACTTCTCACAGTGGTATGCGTTGGCTCCCTCCAGCAAGTCTCCTTTGACGTACTGCTCCATAGAGTCCAGCAGGTTCTGGTGGTTCCTGATGTCCACGTTCAACGTGGTGAAGGACTCCTCACACTCATACCTGGGAACAAGATGGTGGAACAGTTTCACTTATTATATTTCATGCCTGTGATAACTGAGAACTATGTGGTGCCATTTTGTGTCACTAACCACATTTCCATCCACATTTCTGAGAGTAGTCAAACCTTATATATACACACTTTTTTTTTTTTATGATCACGACAGCTAGTTTCAGTACAATTTTATAAAAGGCGACACAGATAATTTGTTCGTTTAACATGGTGGGATCTTTGTTAAAAATGTATTATGCGAGAAATGGCGGTGGAAACGCTTTTATGCACAAACATTTATATAATAATCATCATATGGAAGTAGACACGGTGTGGGTCCTCCCACTACGGTTCAGGAAACCATGCAGTTTATTAGGCTACAGATTAAAGGTGATGAGCTTGACGCTCCTTTCCAATAAATATCATGGGTCTTATTCTGGTGACAAGACGATAAATACATGACTGCTGTTTGACAAATAAAACAAATCCAGAAGAATGTCATCATGTAGACTAGCCGACCCACACTGACTCAGAGCTGTTAGCTAGAGCGCACACGTCAAGACCAGAGTAGGCACATTGTCTACTTAACACAACCGTTTTTGTGACAAAACTACTGGTTGAGTGGAAAATCCAATAGAAACACATTGCACTTCAGATTTTTATTCGATACACGAGAAGTTATGCAAAAAAGTCCATTTTGTGTGCACTGTCATCACGCACTCATTTTTTATATTTGTAAGTCCATTTTGTGTGCACTATGTCATCACGCACTCATTTTTTATATTTGTAAGTCCATTTTGTGTGCACTATGTCATCACGCACTCATTTTTTATATTTGTAAGTCCATTTTGTGTGCACTATGTCATCACGCACTCATTTTTTATATTTGTAAGTCCATTTTGTGTGCACTATGTCATCACGCACTCATTTTTTATATTTGTAAGTCCATTTTGTGTGCACTATGTCATCACGCACTCATTTTTTATATTTGTAAGTCCATTTTGTGTGCACTATGTCATCACGCACTCCATTTTTATATTTTTATAAGTCCATTTTGTGTGCACTATGTCATCACGCACTCATTTTTTATATTTGTAAGTCCATTTTGTGTGCACTGTCATCACGCACTCATTTTTTATATTTGTAAGTCCATTTTGTGTGCACTATGTCATCACGCACTCATTTTTTATATTTGTAAGTCCATTTTGTGTGCACTATGTCATCACGCACTCATTTTTTATATTTTTAAGTCCATTTGGTGGAAATACCACACTGGTGGGAAAATGCACATATTTTCTTTATGCAGGTTTTAGAATATTGGCATAATAAAAATCTGGAGGATGAGTGGTCGTTCATTTGGTTCCACCAGTGTTAGTAAGTGGATGAAAATCACTCACCTGTGTGGGCAGTCACGGCAGATTTTCTGGTCGGCAAAGGAACCTCCAAGCACCTTGCTGAGCATGGAGGAGTGGCCCATGGCCTTCAGAGCCTCATCCAGACTGTCCACTAAAGAGTTGAAGAACTCCAGGGCATCGTGCTGCTCTCGCAGATTCACCGGCTCACCCCATAACCTACAGGAGAGAGAGATCGATAGAGATAGCTCTTAGTCTTCCAAGACCGTTTGTGTGAAATTGGTTTCAAAATAAACAGCTTGTAATCTGTATACCACTACATTCCTTGACATTTCATTGTTTTACCTCAGCCTGCTATCGTTAGCTCACCTGAACTGTTTCCAGAAGCCTCGGGGTACGTAGTACTGCAGTCGGGAGGAGGCCAGGTGACCAAAGATGACCTGTAGGTGGCGTAGCACCCCAATGTTGTACTCCTTCCTGTCCTCCGACTTACTCAGCGAGGGCTTGTCGTCAAACTGGTGTTGGTAGGCGAACACCTCGTCCCGCGCCGTTCCGTCGGCATTAGTCTGAGGAGGGAAAGTAACAATACACTGGATGGATGATTTAAGTTCAAATTGTACATCTTGGTTCCTCTACACAACATCCATAAACACTCGGTAATATGAGGGATTTCATTTCCCTAGTCCCTTAGCTCTATACAAAGGGCTGGGGCTGCCATAAAAAGCATCTCAGATTGTAGCTTTAAGCGAGTCATTTTGCAATTATTTCGATTGATTCCCAGTCAGTCCAGTCACCTCGTTCTCCTGCTTCTCGTCCCCGGACAGTTCATCGTCCACGTCGGTGCCGGTGCCCTCCACGGCCAGGACACCGTTACGGATGGGCGGGATCATGTAGAGCTGCTGGATGACAGAGTTCATGTAGCAGGTGGCCCCCGCGTTCTTCAGCCCCACAAAGCCTTTGGTAGGCCGCGGCCCCACTGGGGGGAGGTATTCCCACTCTGTCAGAGCCTCACAACCTGAGAGACAGGGAGAGAATGAGGGGGAGTTGTTCAACGTTTATCCATTCCACATATATGATCAACGCAACAATGAATATCAGAAAAACATTTATAATTCATTGGGGAGAGGTACAATTTACCAGTATAGAGAGGAATGTGTGAAATAAATAATAATTGGGAATTTCAGATTAAGTAACTATGTAGTACATATCTGTGAGTGTATAGTTGGTGTACCTAGGTAGTACATATCTGTGAGTGTATAGTTGGTGTACCTAGGTAGTACATGTCTGTGAGTGTATAGTTGTTGTACCTAGGTAGTACATATCTGTGAGTGTATAGTTGGTGTACCTAGGTAGTACATGTCAGTGAGTGTATAGTTGGTGTACCTAGGTAGTACATATCTGTGAGTGTATAGTTGGTGTACCTAGGTAGTACATGTCAGTGAGTGTATAGTTGGTGTACCTAGGTAGTACATGTCAGTGAGTCTATAGTTGGTGTACCCAGGTAGTACATGTCAGTGAGTGTATAGTTGGTGTACCTAGGTAGTACATGTCAGTGAGTGTATAGTTGGTGTACCTAGGTAGTACATATCTGTGAGTGTATCAACGATCTGCTTGAGGTTCCGGACACAGCCGACCGGCAGAGCCACCAGCAACTCGAAGCCGGCGTTGATGGAGGCGGGGCTGCTACAGACAGGGATGGCCTGCTCCGTTGGGAACTCCCCACTCTTCACGTACTGCAGGTACACGTTAGACGCCGGGAAGATGAAGTCATCTATCAACTCCTGGAGAAAGAGTGGGGTGAATTAACAGAATGGACAAAGCATCATCCTATGGTGGCTTGTCCTGTGACTATATTGAGTGAACTATTTGGCAAACATATTGGATTTCATAAACAACACAATGACCCACCTTTATGAGGTTGGCCCCACCCTTCTCACAGCCAATGTAGTACTTCTTCTCTGGTGTCTGGAAGGCCAGCAGCTCCTTGGTGACCCCCAGGTGACCTTCTAGAATAGTCTCCTCCACCCCCGTCTCTCCTGTCCGCTTCACCTCATCCTAGTGGAAAAAACACCAAACTGACATTTAGCGGTAATATTTATGAGAGATATGAAAGCCCATCTTAGGTCTTCTCTAAACTCCACCATATTAAACTGCATTTCATTTTCTAACAATGAAAAGACTTCTTGTCCAATACCCTGATCTTCTTGAGCCAGTCGATCTCATTGTTGAGCAGCGCCTCAGCGTTAGGCAGGTTGATGTTGCTGTTGTAGGCGTAGTTCAGCAGGTGCCTCAGCAGCGTAAAGTAGTCCCCTGCGTGCTTCGCCCTCTCCTTTGCCGTGCTCTGGAGGAGAGGAAGGATACGTGTTACAACAACAAGGGGTCCCAATGGAGTGGGGTAAAGAGTTTCAGTGAGTTACATTTCCTCTTCTTATTATGAAGGCTGGGATTGAGAGATGGTAAACTGATCCGAGGTCTGTCCTTAAGGGCAACTTCTACCCAGAGCTGAAGAATAACTATTGTGTCAGTAGGGGAGAGGGAAGAGATGGGAGATGGGAGATGGAAGGATACGCACCCCTAAGACGGTGAAGAGGAGGGTGATGAAGAAGAGGAGGGGTCTGTGTCCCATACAGCACCTAGTGGCCATGAGGAAGAACTGTTCCTGAGCCATCTGACGAACTGACCTGGAGACAGACAGGAAGATGACAACAGGTTGATTTCTCTGTCAAAAGGTGCTTTTAACATAGTCTGATGACAGTTTTATATCGGCTTGTTTTTGTGAGATTAAGTTTAAACACCAAGAGGCGGTTTTCCCGACACAGATTAAGCCTAGTCCTATACTAAACTCAATGGAGAATCAATTGAAAATGCTTTTCAGTCCAGGATTAGTCTGTGTCCAGGAAATGCCCTGAATGAACAGATCCACAACACAGACATAGATTAACAGCCAGATGCAGACATACTTGCTGTGGCAGTGCAGTAGCAGGTCTATGATGTAAGTCTGCCAGGCCTTCTCCTTACTGAGAGTGTCCAGAGCGGTGGGCAGCAAGGCAAAACACAGGGTCATGATCTCCAGTGCCTCACAGCACACCATCTCATCCTCCCCGTCCGGCTCCTTACCCGCGTTCGTCTGTAGAGGTGATGAACATACACACCGCTGTGAGTTTATAGAAGACACAGAAACTCTCCATACAAACCCCTAGAAGTCTGCGATACACACCTTAAGAACCAAGCACACACCATCTCAGTTTAGAAAGGGTTTTACCTTCTCATAGATCTGACTGATCTCTTCATTAGAGCTGAAGACCAGCTGTACCGTGCCACAGCCTGAAGCCCACACGATCTTCTGCACCGCCCGGATCACACAGAGGTCTGGGATGTACTTGGATGCTTGGAAGAAGTTCTGGGCGTTCTTCGGGGGCAGAGACTGCCAAAAAAAGTGAGCAGACGTTTACGGTCGTACTCTTTTTGACTGGCCGTTTGTTAACCGGTTGAACGCATGTGTAAGCACTCGTCTCAATAGACGCGCCGTCTCACCTCGTCAGAGATCTGTTGGGCCAGTCGTATGGCCACGTTGCGGAGCATGCACTCCGAGGCGGGGTTCGGGATATTCTGTAGAGCACTCTGGAGGACCAGGGCCTGGTCGTGGGTCGCCTGGTTGATCTGGAGAGGAACAAAATCAAAAGACAGTGGATTAAGAACACCAGTCATATTCAAGCTCATTCAAATACACAGTGAAGGTACGTTGAGGTGATCATGGTCTGGTAACAAGGGTCCTGCTTAGAGGTCGACCGATTATGATTTTTCAACGCCGATACCGATTATTGGAGGAACAAAAAAACAAAGTGTAATAACTAGCTAGCCATTTCATATCGGTTACACCAGCCATTAGGCTGATAGGCTTGAAATCATAAACAGCACTGTGCTTGCGAAGAGCTGCTGGCAAAACACACGAAAGTGCTGTTTGAATGAATGCTTACGTGCCTGCTGGTGCCTACCATCGCTCAGTCAGACTGCTCTATCAAATCATAGACTTAATTAGAACATAATAACACACAGAAATACGAGCCTTTGGTCATTAATATGGTCGAATCATTTCAAAAACAAAACGTTTATTTTTTCAATGAAATACGGAACCGTTCGGTATTTTATCTAACGGGTGGCATCCTTAAGTCTAAATATTCTTGTTACATTGCACAACCTTCAATGTTATGTCATAATTACGTAAAATTCTGGCAAATTAGTTCGCAATGAGCCAGGCTGCCCAAACTGTTGCATATACCCTGACTCTGCATTCATTTTAAGAAAGGCATTGGTGTTCATGGTTAGGTACAGTCGTCCAACAATTGTGCTTTTTTCGCAAATGCGCTTTTGTTAAATCATCCCACAGCGTCGCATCGATTATATGCAACGCAGGACACGCTAGATAAACTAGTAATATCATCAACCATGTGTAGTTATAACTAGTGATTATGATTGATTGTTTTTTCTAAGATAAGTTTAATGCTAGCTTGCAACTTACCTTGGCTTCTACTGCATTCGTGTAACAGGCAGGCTCCTCGTGGAGTGCAATGAGAGGCAGGTGGTTAGAGCGTTGGACTAGTTAACTGTAAGGTTGCAAGATTGGATCCCCCGAGCTGACAAGGTGAAAATCTGTCGTTCTGCCCCTGAACAAGGCCCACCGTTCCTAGGAATGTGTTCTTAACTGACTTGCCTAGTTAAATAAAGGTATATAAAAAAAAAAGTTTAATTAAATGTCAAAAAATTTAATTGGCAAAAATCGGCGCTCAAAAATACCGATTTCCGATTATTATGAAAACTTGAAATCGGCCCTAATTAAATCGGCCATTCCGATTAATCGGTCGACCTCTAGTCCTGCTACCCTCATTGTTCTGCACTCGTCTAAGCTGTAGTAATACAAGGTTTTCCCCGTATTTACAGAGGTAATATAACGGCAATACAAAAGCGTTATTTACCGGCGATGCAGGGCTGGTCCCCTCCACTACGGGCTGGCAGGCCTCGGCCACAGCTTTGACGTGTCCGAACCCCACGGCGGTAAGCAGCAGCTTGGCGATCTTCAGGGCATTGAGGTACGCCCCCCGCCGCGTCTCCATGTCGGCCGACGGCAGGAAGTTGTTCCTGGTGAGCATACTCAGTACGAGTGGGAGGCCGCCGCTCTTCAGGAAGTTGTACTGGAAGTCGCTGGCGTCCTCGCCGAGGGTGCCGCTGGCCGGCATCAGCAATGCATACACCACCTGGGGAATCAATCCAATCAAACGTGGCAGGAGGATGTGAAGAGTGTAAGGGGTAATGAATCAATCACGTAAACCACCACACACACAGTGGTGTGTGTTACCAACCTCAGTGAGGTAGAGGACTTGTGAGGGCGAGGGGCCAAAGAAGCGGGAGTCCAGTGTGGGGCTCAGGCTGTTCTCTCCCAGCTTGGCATGATCCAGACAGATAGCGCGCAGGTTCTCCATGGTACCGTTGTCTACACACAGCTCAACCAGAACATCAGTCAGGACAAATAATTTCAAACCACAATAAGAGAGAGAGAGAGAGAGAGAGAGAGAGAAAGAGACGCAGAGGAAGGATGAGAGATAATGTTTTGGGGCCACAGAAGGACAGCAAGCTATAATGAGAAAGAATGAGAGCGTGAGAGAGAAAGACAGTGTACCTGGAGGCATAAGCTTCATGAGGAGCCTGGCTCCATCTCGCAGCAGAGGCATGTTGAGGGTACAACCCAGGTCTGCTACCTGCCACAGGAACGAGATGTAGCGCAGGTGGAGAGACATGATCTACAGAGAGCAAGACGTTACTCAGGAGAAGATGACACATTTGACATTTCTCACGTGAGGAAAGGTGTGTGTGTGTGTTTTACCACTCCAGGCAGGCAGCCCTCCACCTCTGGGTTGGGCCCTTCGCTGAAGTGGTTGCCATGGTTACTGGGTGAGCCGGTGGAGGAGTCCGAGGAGCTGTCAGGACTGGAGGGCACGGTGGCGCTCACCTGGGTCAGCTTGGCTGTGATCAACTACACACAAAATACCGATTTGAACCAAACGCTAACAGATACACTGTGCTTTCATCATCTAATCCTAGTAGATTAGTGATTCCAGGAGGGAGTAAAATTGTATTTAAACACATCGGAACTAAGCCCTAATTCAAAACCAGTGCATGGGCCATTGATTACGAAATGACTAGCTCACTGCTTTGTCCTTGAGGTTGAGCTGTCCAATCAGCTTCCTGTCATCCGCTGGGTCGACAACCTCCCCGCCAATGAAGAGCTCTATCTTGGTGTGCGTGGCGTTGGCCTTGATGCGTGTGAGGATGCCGCGGCGCACCGAGCCGATGGTGTCATTGGTGTGAGACCAGATGTCCAGGTCATCCACCTGACGACCCTGGTTAGGGAAACGCACGATCAATGTGATGTGCTTCCCCCGGAACGCCCTGAGAGAGAGAAAGGGGAGAAAGAAAGAGAGGGATTGGTCAGTCAAAATATTGGCGCTGAGACTCTGACAAACTTAGTTAGACCTTGCTTTCACAAGTGTGTGTTGGTGTGAGTCTGTGTGTGTGTGAGCCTCTCTCCTACCTGGACATGGGCAGTATGGACCTCTCCTCGTGGTAGTCGCTGTCACACTCGTTGATGTACTCCTTGAGCACGGTGAGCACGCGAACCATGCGGATGGCCTCCTGCCGGGCACAGTTGATGCTGTCCTTGTCCCCGTCCAGGACACACAGCGTGTCGTACGACGCCTTCAGACGGTCAAAACACAACTGGATGAAGTCCTCGTGGATCTCCACCTGGTTGACCTGCAGCTTGGGCCCCAGGTTAGTGTAGATCTCCTTCAGCAGGTCGATGGCTCGGCTGGCGATGTCATCAGTACCCTGGATCACCACCTGGTAGAACAATGCAAAGCGGTTTTGTGCACTATCCTCCTCCAGAGTTAATCCAGGAACCAGATTGGTGTCTATAAAAACTTTTAACAGCGATAAGAGGAGTTTTAACTCAAATGCCTCCCAAGGTAGTCCAGTCCTATGAGCTCCAGGTTTTACAGTATGTTCAGAAAGCTTTAGAACATTGATAAGCTGTTTAACACTCACCCTCCAGAGGTAGTCCAGTCCTATGAGCTCCAGGTTTTACAGTATGTTCAGAAAGCTTTAGAACATTGATAAACTGTTTAACACTCACCCGCCAGAGGTAGTCCAGTCCTATGAGCTCCAGGTCATCCATCATGTAGGCCCTGCGTTTGGCCACCAGTTTGCCCTCGCGGCAGTTGACAGCCTTGAAGAACCTCTCGAAGCACTTCATGCCGTTCTCCGTGAGCAGGGACGGGTCCAGCTGCAGAACATTGTTCTCAAAGAAGTCCTTGTTGATGTCCGGGTCCAGGTCTGGCTCATCTCCCATTAGCTTAGAGTACCTAGAGTTGGAAAAGACAGTATAAAGACATTATAAAAGGCTCACACTTGCGTATAACAAATGATAAAGTATGATCCCAGCATGCTTTAAGTGAAGTGCTACCAATAACATTTGAGTTGAACTAACCTGGAATAATTAAAAAGGGAAATCATATTTAATATACTTCAAAGGCTGGTCTAAACAAATGTGTACGTACCATTTGAAGCACGCCTCCCGGTCACACAGGAAGACAGCGCTCTCAGCCAGACACCTCCAGATCTGCTTGGCCTGAGGAGCACATAGCCACAACTGTCCGTCCTTCAACAGGAACCTGGAGAACAAGATGGTTCAAAGCAGTTAGACACTAACAGACTACTCAGAATGGCCACTTTCATTCCCACAGACTGAGAAATGCCTCGCCGCCCAGAAAAGCAGTCAAGGGTAATTGTTTTCATCCAGAGATACCTGTAGACAGCCGCCTGCCTTACCTCAGGAAGTTGAGCCTCTCCTGGACCTCCTGAACATGACTGTAGCGACTTCCCACTCTGACCGTCTGAGGGTCAAAGTCTGCATGTTCAGCTTTGGAGAACGGTCTCATGGTCTCCATGTAGGCAGACAGGTTCTCAGCCACCAGAGTGACCAGGGCATGGTTGTGCTGCAGCTGGTTGATCAGGTCATGACGATAGAACACATGAGGACTCCTCTGGGTCTGACTGTATGGGGAAGAGGAAAGGGAAGGAGATAAATGTAATATTTCATCACAAGCTTTGACTCAATGGGAAAAAGAGATGAGACGAGAGCGAGAGAGAACGGGAGAGAGACAGGAAGGTGGAGAGAGTCTTTCGTTACCTGAGGTTCTGAGGAGCTTCCCCAAACAGGCTGCAGATCTCTCTGATCTGCTTCAGGGCTGGTATGACCCACTTGTCGTTGGTGCGCAGCTCCTCGATGAAGCGGTCTATCCACTGGATCTTCTGGGTGTCTCTGTCCTGTTGGAACACAGAAGCACAGAGCAGGGTCCTAGTCATTAGGGACCATCGTAGCAAAACATTATGCAACAGAAAACAAAAAACAAGAGATTCTCATTTGACAAGTTCAGGAAGAACGTCCCAGTTTCCGTCTGTTTTCTTTCGTTCGGTGCCTATTTACAACCCAGTAGCAGTAACAGTAGTTTTACCTGAGAGCAGCTGTAGTCCAGTATCTTGATGTGTGCGCTGAGGGCCTGGTCCATGATGTCCACGGGGACGTCGTCACTGTGAGCCAGGTTCCACAGCAGGTTGAGCACCTTGTGGGCCATCACTCCATCCTTATCGTCCTCCGCCAGACGACGGATCAGCTCCAGCAGCTTCTCACGCTGCTTCTTACTCGCATTCGTCCAACTCTCCTTGAAGCAATCAAAGAGATGGTCGAGCTGCTCTGGAGAGAAGTCCCAGGCCAGTTTGGCCAGAAGATCATGGACATTCTTCACTATGGCTTCGTGCTTACCAGCCTGACATAGAAACAGACACAGAAGACACTTAGGCATGGTCCTAAAAACAACCCCTTCCCCTACGCATTCCTTGTTTATAAAGGAAAAGGTCTCTCTTGCAAAATATATATTTTGCACAAATGAGAATAACCTGTATAGGTTCAATGAATAGGAATTACATTCAAATTCAAGATGGATCCATCCCCATATTGCTGAGACCCATTTTCCCATGACACTTTAACTCAGTACCTGTGCTGCCCAGATGTTGTCCAGGTCCTGCATGGTGAGGGCTTTCTCCTTGATGACGAAGCGGAGTATCTTCTCTAGTTTCTCTACGTACTGAGGCTGGTGGAGGCTGTCCCTCAGCACGATGGACAGGATGTGGTTCTGCTGGATCCACTCCTGAGAGAAAGGGAGAGGAAGACAAACATCAGGCATAGCAGGTGTAAATGAGAACTTGTTCTCAACTTGCCTACCTGGCTAAATAAATACAAATCAATTAGCATTCCTGTGGAGAAATTCCATGTCCAATTCCACTGACAGGAATTGAACTGGAATTGACTATTAAACTCTGATGAGCAATTTAAAAGCTCTATACAAATCCAGTCCATTATCATTCATAAGGAGTAACTGTGGTGACTCACCGCCATGCGTTCTGCCGTCAGCCACTCCTCCTCCTCGGGGTTGCCATGCCGATGCGTATAGTAGGACACGCTGGAAATGACCTTGTTGACCTCATTCAGAGCGTTCATCTTGCCGTTGAACGAGGAAATCTGCAATAACCTGGGGACAAATCAACAAATTAAAAGCATAACCATCTTATCGAAAAGGAAAATTCCACCCAAAAGCTATCTTTTGGTATTTCTTTCATTAGTCCATTGTCCCAAAATGTCCCAAAATGTTTTACATGTCAGAAAAATACCAGCTGTATTTTGAAAGTTACACATCTTGAAAAATGTTTTGCATGTGAACAATGGACTAATGAAAGAAATATCAAAACAGTTTTTGGGTGGAGTTTTCCCCTAATAATAAAACAGCAGTTGACTGGCCAAAACACTCATCACACGAGGTGCTCAAACCCCAATGTGACAGTTTTAATTCTATACAATAACAACCTAAAAAGAAAACAACTGAAGGAATCTCACCTAAGGATCATTTTCAACCTAAATATCTCCAAGTTCTTGACGGTCTCCTCCTGACCGGGCACCCTGGAGGCCAGGTTCTTCAGGGACTTGATGATCATGGACAGGGCATCGTTCTTGGCCTCGTTCTTGGCCTCCTTCTTCAGCTCCTCGTCCGTCAGGTTCTCCAGGAACTGAGGAACCATCTCGATCACTGGCAGGAAGTACTTCTTCACTGTGTGCAAGGTCAGGAACTCATAGCACTGGCCGAACGGCCTGGAGGGAAGACATACACGGGTTAGGACACGCACACGTCCCTAACATTGGTCCATCTGTGCTAACATACTTGATGAGGGCAGCGATGATCTGTACGTTGAGTGCCTGTCCGCTCATGAAGCGGTCGTGTAGAGTCTGAAACCCGTTCAGCGTGCCAAACTTATTAATCAGGTCCACCAACCAGCCCTGAGAGAGAGAGAGAGGGAGAGATGGAGAGAAAACAATGAACGGCTAATCACTGACGACAGCTTTATTCATGCTGAAAACTTGGATATACTGTATCAAGCGAGGAATCCTGAGTGAGCGAGGGTGAGTTGGGGCCTACCTTGGGTGAGCGAGGGTCGGGTGGGCGGGCGAAGAGCTCGTCGTCGGCCAGCGTGGCCCCGGCGGGGATGGTCTCAGAGGGCCGCGTGCCGTTGTAGATGTGGAACTTGCAGTGGGGGTTGGTGGCTGTGGCCAGTAGCTCCAGTAAGGGGAACCAGTCCTGAGGAAGCTTGGTCACACACAGCTCCACCAGCCGGTGTGTGTTGGTGATGATACACCTCTGTGGAACGAAGGACAATCAGCTGTAGTTCAAACAGGAAGTGCTAGTGTGTGCGCAAACATATACACACACACACACACACACGAGGCCCTTACATGGATCTCAAACTTCCACCCGCTGACAGCCTCGTCTGTGAGGATCTTAGTGAAGGAGATGGTCAGGCCGTCCCTGAAAAACCTCTGGCACGCCTCACACTTCACATCAAGCCCTGCAGAAAGAGGCAACGATTAAAGGCAGAAAACAAAGAGAGATCAATAGACAACAAATGAAAAAGATGTTGTCCTATATGGATGTATATTGTATACGATGATGGACACACCTTTTTTACATAAGTCTATAGCAGCTTCAAGTAGAACTTCTAATTCCCCCTTTGGCAGGACTGGGACTACCCATCGGGGCCTGTTGATCATATCGTCCAGCTTGGCCAGGTCAGTGTGAGGGAAGGCAGGCTCCTCCTCCTCCAGAGCAGGGACAGAGTCTCCTTGACCCTGCTCCTCCTCCGCCGCCGGTGGGCTCACAGGAGACGGCTCCGTGGTCGACGGGTTTGGGGACACCGTCTGCAACGCACACACATTAATATTAAAAGTAAGTAAGTACGAAAGCATATGGCATTGCAGATCGCTCCATATTAGTCAGTCAACTTCACGCAGACATACAGGTGATATGCGGGTAACCTTATTCACTGATAATTGGGGAACTATCCATAGACAGACACACATCACCCCGATACTCACCTGGGCCTGTGTGGGTGGGGGCTGGCTCGGAGAATCAGCGGGTGCCTGGCCCTGGCTATCATTGCCCCCCACGGGGGAGCCACGGGTGGTGACCGTCATGATCGACACGGGGCAGATCTTGGCAGTCTTGTCTGCTTTAGGAGGCCCTGGCCTGGGGGGGAATCACTGCCTGGGTAGGGAAGGAGAACCAGAGGCCGGCTGAGAGGGAACACTCCGGCTGCTGAGGCTCAGGGAGGGTTGCAGAGACCATCGCAGAACCTGTGGGACAGAGACAGGGGGAGAGAGATTTAGAATGGTTGATGCTCCATTTTTCACATGCATTTGGGACTGAGGCATTTGCATTTCAGCTAATCTGTGTACAATCTAGTGAACATCACATGGTCAACTTCAGACCACTGTTGAGGTGTAAAAATAGCTGAGAAACAACACAGGTGCATCCAAAGGCCATGATTCCACAGTATGTTTGCAAGACAACTAAGCGAGACCAATTCAAATGACTCTCACTCTGCCACTATCTGGGTCTAGACATTAAAATGCTAAAACGCATGCTTGACAACGGGGTGGAATTATGACATACAGACACACACACCCTAGCCCTAATACCGACAGACAGAACCCCCCGCCCCACACTGCCATCACCTCTCCTATTTCCAGTTTAGCTGTGCTGCAGACAGCACAGGACTATCAACCATACGCCACCCTGGCCTATTAATAGTCTCTGTCGAACTGGTTCAGAGATATCTAGACTGTGCAAGACAGTATACAGCTACTGACAAACTGTTGATTGGTCACACAGAGCATGACCCTACCCTAACCCTACCCCAACAAACTGCAGCTCCTAGGTTACTCACATCTCACTACAGCAAGACATGCATGGGATATTGAGGTTTCAAGATATCACCTGGCTATATTAGCCAAGCCCAATACAATAACTAAACAAGAACAATTGAACAATGAGAACAAGACATTGTGCGCTTACTGACAAACAATGTATTCTTAATAATTGCCCAAAAGTATTAATAATAGCATATTTATGCCACTGACATAAAGTTGTGGTAGTCCAACAATGTGTCCCAGTACTGTAACAGTGTTTCATAACTCCAGTCCTCCAGTAGCCCCAACAGCACACATTTTTGTTGGAGCCCCAGACAAGCACACCTGAATCAACTTGTCAACTAATCATCAAGCCCTCAATGAGTGGAATCAGGGGATTTTGTCCAGGCCTATAAGAAAAATGTGTGATGTTGGGGGGTACTGGACTGGAGTTGAGAAACACTGCACTATAACATAAGTGAGTCTGTATAGAATATTGACCTTACACAACAGCAGAGTGACAAAGCAAAACATCTTAAATCACTATGAGTCAGGATGGAAGAGACAGGTTTAGGGCCTGTTAGGCTGAGGCTCCTTCAATCCACTCAAGTGCCTATGAGGTAACATTAAGATTAGGGGCTAGGGTTTCTGGGTAGGAAAGGTCTGTGTGTCTAGTTGTGAGACACTGGAAGTCTTGAGACACATTAAGACAGTCTCCAGCTGAGTTACGATCCTCTGGGCTCAGTTTACAGGTTTATTATTGGCTGTCTTCAGTTTCCCGTCTTCAGCTGTATCCGCTTCCATCTAATGGAAGAGGTTAGTATTAGGGAAGGGGAATCTGATCCTAGATCTGTGGTTTGGGCCGACTTCTACCTCAAGCATCATCAGGCAAGCCGACAGGAGTAGGCTACAGCTGACAGCTACAATGTGAATGGAAGTTAACAAGCCAATCGAAATCAATGACCCAAGGGGCAAGAACAGTTGAGGAACCAATCAGATGAAAAGAAACCTTGAGTCTTGAGAAAGCACCTGACCGGGCCATAAACCAGGGTTTCCCCAACCCTCTCCTCAGCACCCCCAAACGTTCCACATTTGTGTTCTAACCATAAACCGGCACACCTGATTTAATTAGTCAAAGGCTTGATGATTAGTTGAATAACTGAATCAGTGGTGCACGTTTAGGGTTAAAACTAAAATGTGAAAACTTCTGGGGGGTGTTGAGAAACACTGGTTTTCAGCTTACTGAAAATATAGTAATTACACCTGGTACAGCTGTGTTTGCGGCAAGTATTCAGGTCATCATGGTCAAGGCTTAGTTTTGCTGACTTGAGTAAAACTTGAAGTGAGCATAGCTAGGTCAGGACTGAGGAAACGCAAACCTTTTAGGTGGAATGAAGTCATTTGTATCCGGAAATGCACAAAGTAAGCATATTACCAGGCCTAAAAATCGTCAACAATGACATATTGAAAATGCCTTGCTTGCAAATAACTAAAATCAATTATTTGTCAATAGATATAATGCCAGCCCCTACCTTGGCTAGTCTCAAAAACCGACACTAGGCAGAGGCAACTACAGTCGGGTTTTCAAGACTACCCTTGGCTACACCTTCAGTTTCCGTTTTGGAGACATGTGTCTGCCTCAAACTGTCAAGACATTTGGACATTTCTTGTGACAGCCGTTGGTTGACAAGGAGCTTGGCACAAAGGAAAACATTATGTAACGACAAATGACAAGGTTGCTTGCATGATGTGTGTGAATAAAAATGTACTTGGTCCTAGGCTTGCTAATCATTCTTATCACGATCCGCTATCCTCACCAGAACCTCTTTCTGTGAGGACACGTCATTGAGTAACATTGTGCAGCTAACTAATTAAATCAAGTCATTTGGGGACTGGAGTATAAGGAAAACTTGATTTAATTACAGCAAACTCAATCTCAAAATAAGTGTTACTGTCACATTGTATGATGTATTTTAGATATGAGAGACCGCTACCTAGCCAGCATCACCCAACAACTAACGTAGCTAACTACACTTGCTAGATTAAAAAGCATTAGCCAAATATTTCAAACAATGCGAAAATAACCAGCCTGCAAACACTGCATGGAACACGGTTAATTGATGTGAAAAATAACTTCATGCAACAGGAGTCTGGACGATAACTAATGCATAACGTTAGACAAGGCCCGTAACGTTAGTTAGCTAGCTACTGACAAGCATCGCAAGGGCCTTCTCCTTACTCAACATCGGTAGTAGCGCTAACATGCTAGTTAACGTTCGCTAATGGCGCTGCCGTCGCCACAACAATCAACAGTCTGTGTGCATTGGTAGGTTGTTGATCAAACACCAGCCCATATCTGTCAACACCACTAGTCCAAGAAGTTAGCCAACATCTTGTCTGGTTGAGACTGACCTTGAACTAGCTATGTGGAAACCGTTATATTTCAAAATCCAAACAATTAACAGGTTGGTATGGGAAACGTCAGCCATTTTGCCACAGCCAAAAATAACAGCTAACTTAACTAGCCAACGTTACATACAGAAACAAACCGGCATTTCAGCATTCATTCTGCCGATGTCAGGCACCTTGCTTGCTATTACTCTCGCCTCTTTATCCAATGAAAAGCATATGTGTAACATTACACCTTGTAACTAGACCGCTATAACGTTTCATTGTTAATGATTACTCAGATATGTCGTTATCTAGCTATACTAGCCAGTTAGCACCATTGTTGCTAGCTACCCAATGTTACTTACCTCAAAATTTGATGCAACTTCCTTGAGTTGACTTGTCCTGTCTATGAATCGTTCTATTCTGGGTTCCGCTATGTGTCAACTTGTGTTACATACTATTTTCATACATGCATCCAGATCTGCTAATATGATCTCTCTTCCTTGCTTATTTTTTTGTCTGCACTTGGGTGTTTTTCCTGCGTCACCATCAACCCCCCCTCTACTGTAGTCTAGCACAGTTTTCCCAGCAAGTCCGTGGTAAGCGCAGCTGACCGAGGCCGTGTTCGAGAGGATCAAAAGCGTCATGTATCATAGGTAAATTGTGACTTGCTGACTGATCTACAAATAATAATGATCAGTTATTTACGATGTAAAGTTCCTTGTAGAACAGTCAGTCTGTAGTCGCCTGCACTGTCAGCGCCAATGTCGAACAAGCCCATTAAGGTAACATTTTACAATTAAAGTGATCGTTCACTTCACATTTAGTTTGTCAAAAAGGTGCCTTCAGAAAGTATTCACACCCCTTGACTTTTCCCACATTTTATTGTGTTACAGCCTGAATTTAAAATGTATTAAATTGAGATTTTGTGTCACTGGCATTACACACAATACCCAGTCATGTCCACGTGGAATTGTGTTATTAGATTATTTATTTTTTTACAAATGAATACAATTTAAAAGCTGAAATGTCTTAAGTCAATAAGTATTCATCATCTTTGTTATGGCAAGCCTAAATAATTTCAGGAGTAAAAATGTGCTTAACAAGTCACATAATAACTTGGATGGGCTTACTCTGTGTGTAATAATATTGTTTAACATGATTTTTAAGACACTGCATCTCAGTGCTAGAGGCGTCACTACATACACCCTTGTTCGAATGCAAGCTGTATCACAACCGGCCGTGATTGGGAGTCCCATAGGGCGGTGCAAAATTGGCCCCGCGTCGCCTGGGTTTTGCCGGTGTAGGCCATCATTGTAAATAAGAATTAGTTCTTAACTACATTTACATTTACATTTAAGTCATTTAGCAGACGCTCTTATCCAGAGCGACTTACAAATTGGTGCATTCACCTTATGACATCCAGTGGAACAGCCACTTTACAATAGTGCATCTAAATCTTTTAAGGGGGGGTGAGAAGGATTACTTTATCCTATCCTAGGTATTCCTTAAAGAGGTGGGGTTTCAGGTGTCTCCGGAAGGTGGTGATTGACTCCGCTGTCCTGGCGTCGTGAGGGAGTTTGTTCCACCATTGGGGGGCCAGAGCAGCGAACAGTTTTGACTGGGCTGAGCGGGAACTGTACTTCCTCAGTGGTAGGGAGGCGAGCAGGCCAGAGGTGGATGAACGCAGTGCCCTTGTTTGGGTGTAGGGCCTGATCAGAGCCTGGAGGTACTGAGGTGCCGTTCCCCTCACAGCTCCGTAGGCAAGCACCATGGTCTTGTAGCGGATGCGAGCTTCAACTGGAAGCCAGTGGAGAGAGCGGAGGAGCGGGGTGACGTGAGAGAACTTGGGAAGGTTGAACACCAGACGGGCTGCGGCGTTCTGGATGAGTTGTAGGGGTTTAATGGCACAGGCAGGGAGCCCAGCCAACAGCGAGTTGCAGTAATCCAGACGGGAGATGACAAGTGCCTGGATTAGGACCTGCGCCGCTTCCTGTGTGAGGCAGGGTCGTACTCTGCAGATGTTGTAGAGCATGAACCTACAGGAACGGGCCACCGCCTTGATGTTAGTTGAGAACGACAGGGTGTTGTCCAGGATCACGCCAAGGTTCTTAGCGCTCTGGGAGGAGGACACAATGGAGTTGTCAACCGTGATGGCGAGATCATGGAACGGGCAGTCCTTCCCGGGAGGAAGAGCAGCTCCGTCTTGCCGAGGTTCAGCTTGAGGTGGTGATCCGTCATCCACACTGATATGTCTGCCAGACATGCAGAGATGCGATTCGCCACCTGGTCATCAGAAGGGGGAAAGGAGAAGATTAATTGTGTGTCGTCTGCATAGCAATGATAGGAGAGACCATGTGAGGTTATGACAGAGCCAAGTGACTTGGTGTATAGCGAGAATAGGAGAGGGCCTAGAACAGAGCCCTGGGGACACCAGTGGTGAGAGCACGTGGTGAGGAGACGGATTCTCGCCACGCCACCTGGTAGGAGCGACCTGTCAGGTAGGACGCAATCCAAGCGTGGGCCGCGCCGGAGATGCCCAACTCGGAGAGGGTGGAGAGGAGGATCTGATGGTTCACAGTATCGAAGGCAGCCGATAGGTCTAGAAGGATGAGAGCAGAGGAGAGAGAGTTAGCTTTAGCAGTGCGGAGCGCCTCCGTGATACAGAGAAGAGCAGTCTCAGTTGAATGACTAGTCTTGAAACCTGACTGATTTGGATCAAGAAGGTCATTCTGAGAGAGATAGCGGGAGAGCTGGCCAAGGACGGCACGTTCAAGAGTTTTGGAGAGAAAAGAAAGAAGGGATACTGGTCTGTAGTTGTTGGCTTCGGAGGGATCGAGTGTAGGTTTTTTCAGAAGGGGTGCAACTCTCGCTCTCTTGAAGACGGAAGGGACGTAGCCAGCGGTCAGGGATGAGTTGATGAGCGAGGTGAGGTAAGGGAGAAGGTCTCCGGAAATGGTCTGGAGAAGAGAGGAGGGGATAGGGTCAAGCGGGCAGGTTGTTGGGCGGCCGGCCGTCACAAGACGCGAGATTTCATCTGGAGAGAGAGGGGAGAAAGAGGTCAGAGCACAGGGTAGGGCAGTGTGAGCAGAACCAGCGGTGTCGTTTGACTTAGCAAACGAGGATCGGATGTCGTCGACCTTCTTTTCAAAATGGTTGACGAAGTCATCTGCAGAGAGGGAGGAGGGAGGGGGAGGAGGATTCAGGAGGGAGGAGAAGGTGGCAAAGAGCTTCCTAGGGTTAGAGGCAGATGCTTGGAATTTAGAGTGGTAGAAAGTGGCTTTAGCAGCAGAGACAGAAGAGGAAAATGTAGAGAGGAGGGAGTGAAAGGATGCCAGGTCCGCAGGGAGGCGAGTTTTCCTCCATTTCCGCTCGGCTGCCCGGAGCCCTGTTCTGTGAGCTCGCAATGAGTCGTCGAGCCACGGAGCGGGAGGGGAGGACCGAGCCTGCCTGGAGGATAGGGGACATAGAGAGTCAAAGGATGCAGAAAGGGAGGAGAGGAGGGTTGAGGAGGCAGAATCAGGAGATAGGTTGGAGAAGGTTTGAGCAGAGGGAAGAGATGATAGGATGGAAGAGGAGAGAGTAGCGGGGGGAGAGAGAGCGAAGGTTGGGACGGCGCGATACCATCCGAGTAGGGGCAGTGTGGGAAGTGTTGGATGAGAGTGAGAGGGAAAAGGATACAAGGTAGTGGTCGGAGACTTGGAGAGGAGTTGCAATGAGGTTAGTGGAAGAACAGCATCTAGTAAAGATGAGGTCGAGCGTATTGCCTGCCTTGTGAGTAGGGGGAAGGTGAGAGGGAGAGGTCAAAAGAGGAGAGGAGTGGAAAGAAGGAGGCAGAGAGGAATGAGTCAAAGGTAGACGTGGGGAGGTTAAAGTCGCCCAGAACTGTGAGAGGTGAGCCGTCCTCAGGAAAGGAGCTTATCAAGGCATCAAGCTCATTGATGAACTCTCAGAGGGAACCTGGAGGGCGATAAATGATAAGGATGTTAAGCTTGAAAGGGCTGGTAACTGTGACAGCATGGAATTCAAAGGAGGCGATAGACAGATGGGTAAGGGGAGAAAGAGAGAATGACCACTTGGGAGAGATGAGGATCCCGGTGCCACCACCCCGCTGACCAGAAGCTCTCGGGGTGTGCGAGAACACGTGGGCGGACGAAGAGAGAGCAGTAGGAGTAGCAGTGTTATCTGAGGTGATCCATGTTTCCGTCAGTGCCAAGAAGTCAAGGGACTGGAGGGAGGCATAGGCTGAGATGAACTCTGCCTTGTTGGCCGCAGATCGGCAGTTCCAGAGGCTACCGGAGACCTGGAACTCCACGTGGGTCGTGCGCGCTGGGACCACCAGATTAGGGTGGCCGCGGCCACGCAGTGTGGAGCGTTTGTATGGTCTGTGCAGAGAGGAGAGAACAGGGATAGACAGACACATAGGTGACAGGCTACAGAAGAGGCTACGCTAATGCAAAGGAGATTGGAATGACAAGTGGACTACACGTCTTGAATGTTCAGAAAGTTGAGCTTACGTAGCAAGAATCTTATTGACTAAAATGATTAAAATGATACAGTACTGCTGAAGTAGGCTAGCTGGCAGTGGCTGCGTTGTTGACTTTGTAGGCTAGCTGGCAGTGGCTGCGTTGTTGACACTACACTAATCAAGTCGTTCCGTTGAGTGTAATAGTTTCTACAGTGCTGCTATTCGGGGCTAGCTGGCTAGCTAGCAGTGTTGATTACGTTACGTTGCGTTAAAAGAACGACAATAGCTGGCTAGCTAACCTAGAAAATCGCTCTAGACTACACAATTATCTTTGATACAAAGACGGCTATGTAGCTAGCTATGTAGCTAGCTACGATCAAACAAATCAAACCGTTGTACTGTAATGAAATGAAATGAAAATGTGATACTACCTGTGGAGCGAGGCGGAATGCGACCGGGTTGTTGAGTGCGGAAGTTCTATTCGGTAGACGTTGGCTAGCTGTTGGCTAGCTAGCAGTGTCTCCTACGTTAAGGACGACAAATAGCTGGCTAGCTAACCTCGGTAAATTAAGATAATCACTCTAAAACTACACACTCTAAACTACACAATTATCTTGGATACGAAGACAGCAAAGACAACTATGTAGCTAGCTAACACTACACTAATCAAGTCGTTCAGTTGAGTGTAATAGTTTCTACAGTGCTGCTATTCGGTAGACGGTGGACGTTTGCTAGCTGGCTAGCTGCTGGGCAGATAGCAGTGTAGACTACGTTAGGACGACGAAATACGATAATTACGCAATTATCTTTGATACAAAGACGGCTATGTAGCTAGCTAAGAAGAAATTGCTAAGATTAGACAAATCAAACCATTGTACTATAATGAAATGTAATGAAATGTAATGAAAAGTTATACTACCTGCGGACCGAAGTGCGGATGCGACCGCTCGCTCCAACCCGGAAGTTAAACTGACTTGCCTAGTTAAATAAAACATACAATTATCTGTTTGGTCCCTCAGTCAAGCATTGAATTTTAAACACAGATTCAACCACAAAGACCAGGGAAGTTTTCCAATGCCTCGCAAAGAAGGGCACCTGGCCACTCTTCATCCATCAGTGAATATCTGTGGACCGACCAAGGTCCACTGTCACCCAGGAGCCTGTGTCCATGACATCGACTCCCTCCTGCCCACGGTTCTGGCCAACTACTCCAATATTGACACCATCGTCACTCACATAGGTTTTAACGACCTGGTAGTGCTCCAGTTCTCCTTGTCAGAATAAGTAACAGAGGACTTGGAAATCATATCAACTCCTGCAGAAAAGGCACTATGGTTATTGTGAGAAACCTAACTGATGTTCCTTTAACTCCGCCTTCTAGTGAGTTGATACAAACTGTTATCTCCTACCATTCTGATAAAACGTGGTTGTAATGTTAATAATTTGGTTTTTATTCCATTGGTCACCTCGAGGCAGATGGCATTGGGGCGGCAGGGTAGCCTAGTGGTTAGAGCGTTAGACTAGTTACTGGAAGGTTGCAAGTTCAAACCCCCGAGCTGACAAGGTACTAATCTGTCGTTCTGCCGGTCATTTATGAACATTTGAACACTGTTAACCCACTGTTCCTAGGCCGTCATTGAAAATAAGAATTTGTTCTTAACTGACTTGCCTTAAATAAAGGTAAAATAAAAAGTTGAATATGGCACTTTTAAATGTTAGAGCAATCACAAGTAAGTTTATTGCATGTTACTCCAGTTTCAACTGTTCTGCCTTACTATTATTCGACCATGCTGGTCATTTATGAACATTTGAACATCTTGGCCATGTTCTGTTATAATCTCCACCCGGCACAGCCAGAAGAGGACTGGCCACCCCACATATGTTCTCTCTAATTCTCTCTTTCTTTCTCTCTCTCGGAGGACCTGAGCCCTAGGACCGTGCCCCAGGACTACCTGACATGATGACTCCTTGCTGTCCCCAGTCCACCTGACTGTGCTGCTGCTCCAGTTTCAACTGTTCTGCCTTATTATTATTCGACCATGCTGGTCATTTATGAACATTTGAACATCTTGGCCATGTTCTGTTATAATCTCCACCCGGCACAGCCAGAAGAGGACTGGCCACCCCACATAGCCTGGTTCCTCTCTAGGTTTCTTCCTAGGTTTTGGCCTTTCTAGGGAGTTTTTCCTAGCCACCGTGCTTCTACACCTGCATTGCTTGCTGTTTGGGGTTTTAGGCTGGGTTTCTGTACAGCACTTTGAGATATCAGCTGATGTATGAAGGGCTATATAAATAAATTTGATTTGATTTGATACTCACAGAAACATGGCCGTCATCTACAGCAAAGTAAGATAGCATTTCTTAATAATGGGTTCAGTATTACCCTGTGCTATGGGCAACAAGGTAGCAAGAAATAGAAAGTGGTGATCAGATGAACAATGGAGGATATGTCAATTCAAAGCCCCTTGGGAATAACTAGGTCCAGAGAATGGCCACAGTTATGGGTGGGCCCAGTAACATGTTGGATAAAGTCCATAGAGCTTAAAAGATTAATGGCCTTGGAGTCAGTCTCTTTGTCAACATGAATATTAAAATTGCCCAACACTATGATTTTGTCATAGTTCTCAAGACCAATAGACAAGAGTTCAGATAAATCAGTAAAGAAAGTGGGGCAGTGCTTTGGTGGCCTATTGAGTCTTGTGGCCAGCAATGGTGGCTGACATTTAAACAGTATAGCATGATGCTCAAAAAACCCAAAGTCGCCAAACGAAAAGTCCTTACAGCTGAGAGCATTACTGAAAATAGAGGCTGTCCCCCTCCACTTTTTCCTTTTCTGATAGAGCATGAAAAGCTGTAGTCCGGGAGGAGACTTCAATAAGAGCAGCACTTTCCTCCACATCCAAATGTAATGAGTTTGCAGCGTATTTCAGAGATAAGATTAGATAACATTAGGCTTGGTATCAGTCAAGCAAGATCTGATTAGAAGTTTGATGACGTGCCCTAGCCTACCAAGCAAAGGCACTATGGATGTATTTTCCCTGGTTGACACAGACATGCTCAGGAAAGTGATATCACAACTTAAGCCTTCTACCTGCCTTCTTGCTCCTATCCCCACCACCTTCTTCACAACCGTTTTCAATTGCATATCTGAAAAAGTGCAAGCTATAGTTAATCACTCCCTGTTCACAGGCACTTTCCCCACTGCACTAAAAACTGTTAGGGTGAAACCCCTTCTGAAGAAAAGTTGTCTATTATTCAGCTCTTAGCAATTTTCCAACTTTCCATTCTTAAGCAAAATTCTGGTGAAATTAGTGTTTGAACAGCTAAATGCTTTTTTAAGTGCCAACTGTATTTTTGAACAATTCTAATCTGTGTTTTTATGCCCACCACAGCACAGAGACAGTCTTAGTTAAAGTAGTAAATGATCCTAGAGCCAACACAGATGCCAAACAACTTTCTGTCCTTGTACTCTTAGATTAAGGTGCTGCATTTGACACTGTTGACCATGATGTCCTTCTGGAAAGACTAGAGAGGTGGGTTGGCTTCTCCGGTCCAGTTCTAAATTGTTTTAGGACCTATTTAACCAGTCAAGTGTTTTTTGTAACATAAAAATTCATATCACATGTGCCTTCCACATGGTTCGATTTTGGGTCTGGTACTGTTCAGTTTATATATGTTACCCCTTGGCAGCGTTATCAGAAAGCACAGCATTGATTTCCACTGCTACGCAGATGATATGCAACTTTATTTTGTGTGTCACAAAAGGATTTTAGCTCCAAGGATAAATTATTAGACTGTATTAGGGATTTAAATACTTGGATAGCTCACAATGTCCTCCAGCTAAATCATCATAAGATCAAGGTACTTATTGTTGGAGCCAAAGCACAAAGAGAGAATCTAGTCGCACATTTTAATTCATGCTCTTCTGTCTAGTCTACCCAAAAAAGTCATTGGCCAACTGCAAAACATACAGAATGCTACAGCATGGGTACTGACAAAGACCAGATGGAGAGAACACATTACACCAGTTTTAAGGTCTCTGTACTGTAAAACATACAGAATGCTACAGCATGGGTACTGACAAAGACCAGGCGGAGAGAACACATTACACCAGTTTTAAGGTCTCTGCACTGTAAAACATACAGAATGCTACAGCATGGGTACTGACAAAGACCAGACGGAGAGAACACATTACACCAGTTTTAAGGTCTCTGCACTGTAAAACATACAGAATGCTACAGCATGGGTACTGACAAAGACCAGGCGGAGAGAACACATTACACCGGTTTTAAGGTCTCTGCACTGGCTGCCTGTGAGTTTTAGAGTACATTTTAAGATTCTTCCATTGGTTTTTAAATCAATCCACGGTTGTGCACCCCAATACATGTCATACATGATTTTAAGTTATTTACCCAGTTGGTCCCTCAGGTCCTCTGGCACTGGCCTTTTAACTATCCCAAATCATTGGACTAAGATGCATGGAGAGACAGCCTTTACTTATTATGCCCCAAGCCACTGGAATAGCGTGCCAGAGAACCCGAGGGGGGGCAAAACTGTGGACATATTTAAAATGTATATTTTTAGCTTTGCTTTTCCTTAGGGTTCTTTTTGGTTGTTCAGTTGGGTGTCATTATTTTTTTACCTGTAAAGCACATTGCATTGCATTCCATGTCTGAAATGTGCTGTATAAATAAAGCTTGATTGGATTTGATTTGACCTATTGGTAGATTGGTAAACATTTTAAAAAGCAGACATTGAATATCCCTTTGAGCATGGTAAAGTTATTAATTACACTTTGGATGCTGTATCAATACATCCAGTCACTGCAAATATACAGGCCTCCTTTCTAACTCAGTTGCCAGAGAGGAAAGAAATCTCTCAGTGATCTGACCATGAGGCTAATGGTGACATTAAAATAGTTACAGAGTTCAATGGCTGTGATAGGAGAAATCTGAGAATGGATCAACAACATTGTAGTTACTCTACACTACTAACCCAAATGACAGAATGAAAAGATGGAAGCCATTACAGAATAAAAATATTCCAAAACATGCATCCTGTTTGCAATAAGGCAAAAAAGTACAACTGCAAAAAATGTGGCAAATACATGAACTTTATGTATTGAATACAAAGCGTTATGTTTGGGCAAATCCAACACAACACACCACTTAGTATTATCTTCATATTTTCATGCATGGTTTTATGGGTAACCTAAAACACAAGGCCAAATATACACTGGAGTTGCTTACCAGAGCTTGAAGAATTTAAAAAATAATAATGGGCTAATACTGTACAATCCAGGTGTGCAAAGCTATTAGACACTTACCCAGAAAGACTCACAGTTGTAATCACTGCCAAAGGTGACTCAAGGATGTGAATACTTACGTGAATTAGATATTTCTGTACTTAATTTTCAAGAATTTCTAAAAACATGTTTTCACTTTGTCATTACGGGGTATTGTGTGTAGATGGGTGAGGATTAAAAAAATTTATTAAAAAAATGTGAATTCAGGCAACAGACTTTGACAACAGACTTTCAGCACACTTATAGGGAAGGACACTCAACAAGCACATTGCTTACTGTAACGGCGTTCTTCGTTTGTAGAATGAAGAGAGTCGGACCGAAATGCAGCGTGTAGGTTACTCATGACTTTAATGAAAGATATGACGGTACATGAAATAACTGAAATACAAAACAACAAACGGAACGTGAAACTAATTACAGCCTATTGTAACGGCGTTCGTCTGTTGAATGAAGAGAGTCGGACCGAAATGCAGCGTGGTGGTTACTCATGATCTTTAATAAAGGAAACAGCGATACATGAAATAACTGTGAGAAACAAAACAACAAACGGAACGTGAAACTATACAGCCTATCTGGTGAATACACAAAGACAGGTACAATCACCCACGAAATACAACGTGAACACAGGCTACCTAAATACGGTTCCCAATCCGAGACAACGAGAAGCACCTGACTCTAATTGAGAACCGCCTCAGGCAGCCAAGCCTAACTAGACACACCCCTAATCAACACAATCCCAATTACTACAAACCCCAATACGAAACACAACATATAAACCCATGTCACACCCTGGCTTACCCAAACATATACCAAAAACACAAAATATAATAACCAAGGCGTGACAGAACCCCCCCCCTAAGGTGCGGACTCCGGGACGCACCTCAAAACCATAGGGAGGGTCCGGGTGGGCGTCTGTCCATGGTGGCGGCTCCGGCTCGGGACGTGGACCCCACTCCATGAATGTCCTAGTTCCTCCCCTTCGCGTCCTGGGGTAATCCACCCTCTCCGCCGACCATGGCCTAATAGTCCTCACCCTGATCCCCACATAACTGAGGGGCAGCTCGGGACAGAGGGGCAGCTCGGGACAGAGGGGCAGCTCGGGACAGAGGGGCAGCTCGGGACAGAGGGGCAGCTCGGGACAGAGGGGCAGCTCGGGACAGAGGGCAGCTCGGGACAGAGGGGCAGCTCGGGACAGAGGGGCAGCTCGGGACAGAGGGGCAGCTCGGGACAGAGGGGCAGCTCGGGACAGAGGGGCATCTCGGGACAGAGGGGAAGCTCCAGGACTGAGGGCAGCCCGGGACTGAGGGCAGCCCAGTACTGAGAGGCAGCCCGGGACTGAGGGAAGCTCAGACTGAGGGGAAGCCCAGTCCTGGCTGGGGAAGCCTATGCAGTACTGACTGCTCCATGCAGACTGACAGTACTGATGCAGGGACGCCCAGACTGAGAGGGCACCTCTGGCGGATCCTGGCAGATGGCAGCTCAGGCAGGTAGTAGGCACCTCTGGCGGATCCTGGCCTGGTAACTCCTGGCTGGCTGGCGGATCTAGCTGGCTCTATGCAGACTGACAGCTCTGACTGCTCCATGCAGGCTGACAGCTCTCTGCAGACTGGCAGATCCTGGCTGACCGGCACCTCTGGCGGATCCTGGCTGACCGGCACCTCTGGCGGATCCTGGCGGACCGGCACCTCTGGCGGATCCTGGCGGATCCTGGCGGGCACCTCTGGCGGATCCTGGCGGACCGGCACCTCTGGCGGATCCTGGCGGACCGGCACCTCTGGCGGACCGGCACCTCTGGCGGACCGGCACCTCTGGCGGACCGGCACCTCTGGCGGATCCTGGCGGACCGGCACCTCTGGCGGATCCTGGCGGACCGGCACCTCTGGCGGATCCTGGCGGACCGGCACCTCTGGCGGATCCTGGCGGACCGGCACCTCTGGCGGATCCTGGCGGACCGGCACCTCTGGCGGATCCTGGCGGACCGGCACCTCTGGCGGATCCTGGCGGACCGGCACCTCTGGCGGATCCTGGCGACGCTGGGCAGACTGGCGACGCTGGACAGACTGGCGATGCTGGGCAGACTGGCGACGCTGGGCAGACTGGCGACGCTGGGCAGACTGGGAGCACTGGCAGCGCTGGGCAGACGGGGAGCACTGGCGGCGCTGGGCAGACTGATAGCTCTGACTGCTTCATGCAGACTGACAGATCTCTGCAGACTGGCAGCTCGGGCTGCTCCGAACAGGCAGGAGGCTCCGGCTGCGCTGAACAGGCGGGAGACTAACAGCGTAGGAGAGGAGAAAAGCGCTGGCTGCGCTGAACAGGCGAGGCGCACTGGAGGCCTGGTGCGTGGTGCTGGAACTGGTGGTACTGGCGCGAGGACACGCACAGGAAGCCTGGTGCGGGGAGCTGCTACCGGAGGACTGGTGTGTAGAGGTGGCTCTGGATAGACCGGACCGTGCAGGCGCACTGGAGCTCTTGAGCACCGAGCCTGCCCAAGCTTACCTGGCTCGATGCCCACTCTAGCCCGGCCAATAGGAAGAGCTGGTATGTGTCGCAGCTGGCTCTGCACCCGCACTGGAAACACCGTGCGCTCCATAGCATAACACGGTGCCTGCCCGGTCTCTCTAGCCCAACGGTGAGCACAGGGAGTATGCGCAGGTCTCCTACCTGGCATAACTACTCTCCCTTCTAGCCCCCCCCCCAATAAAATTTTTGGGGTGACTTTCCGGTTTCCAACCGCGTCTCCGTGCTGCTTCCTCATACCTGCGCCTCTCCGCTTTAGCTGCTTCTATTTCCTCCTTGGGACGGCGATATTCTCCCGGCTGCGCCCAGGGTCCTTTTCCGTCTAATATCCTCTCCCAAGACCAGAAGTCCCTATATTGCTGCTCCTCGCAATTAACAGGGAGAGTAGGCTCAGGTCTGACTCCTGACTCAGCCACTCTCTCTCTGCGCTCTCCCCCGTTACTTTCGGTTTTCGCTCTGCGTCGCCGTGTTTTCCTTTTTGACTCCATTTGCCTGTAGCCCTCTTCGCATTGCTGCAGTGAATCCCAGGCGGGCTCCTGCACTCTCTCTGGGTCGTCCGCCCACCTGTCGATTTCTTCCCACGTCGTATACTCCATGCCTCTACCGTCCATAACGTCCTCCTTTCGCTCCTTCCAGTTTTCACGCCGCTCGGTCCGTTTATGGTGGGTGATTCTGTAACGGCGTTCGTCTGTTGAATGAAGAGAGTCGGACCGAAATGCAGCGTGGTGGTTACTCATGATCTTTAATAAAGGAAACAGCGATACATGAAATAACTGTGAGAAACAAAACAACAAACGGAACGTGAAACTATACAGCCTCTCTGGTGAATACACAAAGACAGGTACAATCACCCACGAAATACAACGTGAACACAGGCTACCTAAATACGGTTCCCAATCCGAGACAACGAGAAGCACCTGACTCTAATTGAGAACCGCCTCAGGCAGCCAAGCCTAACTAGACACACCCCTAATCAACACAATCCCAATTACTACAAACCCCAATACGAAACACAACATATAAACCCATGTCACACCCTGGCTTACCCAAACATATACCAAAAACACAAAATATAATGACCAAGGCGTGACACCTATCTGGTGACTACAACACAGAGACAGGAACAAACACCCACCAAATACCAAGCGAAACTCAGGCTGCCTAAATACGGTTCCCAATCAGAGACAACGAAAGCACCTGACTCTAATTGAGAATCGCCTCAGGCAGCCAAGCCTATACCACACCCCTAATCAGCCGCAATCCCAAATAATACAAACCCCAATACGAAACATAACATATAAACCCATGTCACACCCTGGCCTACCCAAACATATGACAAAAACACAAAATACAATGACCAAGGCGTGACACTTACACAAATGACTGATGATTGGCTGAGAGAAATTGATGATAAAATGATCGTGGGGGCTGTCTTGTTAGACTTCAGTGCAGCTTTTGAGTCTGCTGCTGGAAAAGCATATGTGTTATGGCTTTACACCCCCTGCTATAATGTGGATAAAGAGTTACTTGTCTAACAGAACACAGAGGGTGTTCTTTAATGGAAGCCTCTCAAGCACAATCAAGGTAGAATCATGAATTCCACAGGGTAGCTGTTCAGGCCCCTTGCTTTTTTCAATCTTTACTAACGACATGCCACTGGCTTTGAGTAAGGCCAGTGTGTCTATGTATGCGGATGACTCAACACTATACACGTCAGCTACTACAGCAACTGAAATGACTGCAACACTTCACAAAGAGCTGCAGTTAGTTTTAAAATTTGTAGCAAGGAATAAGTTAGTCCTAAATATTTCTAAAACTAAAAGCATTGTATTTGGAACAAATCATTCACTAAACCCTAAACCTCAACTACGTCTTGTAATGAGTAATGTAGAAATTGAGCAAGTTGAGGTGACTAAACTGCGTGGAGTAACCCTGGATTGTAAACTGTCATGGTCAAAACAGTTTACAACAGTAGCTAAAATGGGGAGAAGTCTGTCCAGAATAAAGCACTGCTCTGCCTTCTTAACAACACTATCATCAAGGCAGGTCCTACAGGCTCTAGTTTTGGCGCACCTAGACTACTGTTTAGTAGTGTGGTCAGGTGAAAATGACAGTTGGCTCAGAACAGGGCAGCAGGGCTGGCCCTTTAAAGTACAGCAGCTAATGGAGATCCCTAATAAATATAAATACAACAAAATGTGAAATAGGTCAAGGGCTATGAATAGTTTCTGAAGGCACTTTATGTTGTGCCCATATGAATGGTAGTAATCATTGAATAGTCGAGACTTGTTTTCTGGTGGAGTGACAACAGCTACGTTCAAATGAAATAAAACAGAGAAAATTTTAGCAAAATATGGTGTTCTGTTTCTAAGTAAAATGACTGAACATAAATGTACAACTACATTTGACTCTCGTAGGTGCTTCCTTATGAACCTGGATCTGAGGGCAGTTATGGTAACTAACATCTACAGTATTTTCATAGACCTAAATATCTATCTTCACTATCTGGAATGGACCTACATTAAATGGAAATGAATAATGATAAGAAACAAGTGCAGGCCTATTCTATCCCTATTTGTTAATAACATCAACACAGAATAGAGTACAGGATTCATTCCATGCCATCCTGTTCCAGTGTTCCAGTGATGGTGAATGTTAAGGCTGGCTTCCTCTCCATCAATAATAAATAGTTGAAAGAACAAAGTATAAACACTGCACATTTAGTTAATAAATGAACATCCTTCAATCAAACAAATGCAATAAGCAGTAGGCCTGTAATGCTATTTAATTCACAGGAAGGGTTGAACAGGATATCAAGCACAGGTTATTATCATTTTTGTTTGTACTTTTTACCACTTTTTCTCCACATGTTCCTGATATCCAATTGGTAGTTACAGTCAGTCTTGTCGCATTGCTACAACTCCCGTACCGACTCCAGAGAGGCGAAGGTCGAAAGTCATGCGTCCTCCGAAACACAACCATGACAAGCCACACTGCTACTTGACACACTGCTCGCCGAAAGCCAGCCCCACCGTTGTGTCGGAGGAAACACCGTACAACTGGCGATCGTGTCAGCGAAAAAGCATAGGTTATGAAGGATAGTGAAATGACATACAAAATAAATAACATTGTTCCATAAGCCACTGTTAAATATGTCCATGGAGAATGAAGAGGCAAGCTTTACACGACATAGTTTTTAGTGCGACTCTGCGAGAGACTTGGAGATGAAATCTGACAGGGTACCAGTGTCCGTCCGGCTCCTGATGACTTCCCTCTCCCTGTTGGTCCAAACCGCTCTGTAGAATGGGGTGATGCCATATTCCTCACTAGTTGGTCTCCTGGGACCAGTCCCTTTTCTTGATGAGCCGATCTCTGTTTCACCGCCTCTTTCATGATATGGTTTTCCATATTTTCCCTGCCATCAACCCCGATGTTGGCGCATTCGGAGAGATGAGGGTAGAAACTACCCCGGTCTGATGTTGGCTCTGATAGGGACGCGTGAGCAGGAGTGAGTTCTCTCGCCAAGTCTTCATGGTGATCAATGCCCCAGAGTGCGCTTTCACACAACATCCCTGTGTAGAACAAGACAGTAAATATAGTATACATTTATACTGTATGTTCTGCTGTAGTTGAAGTGTTACTCGAATTACAACTGAAAAGCCTCCATGCTCTAAGCTGTATTTTCGCTGTGTTTTAGTATCTCTACCTTATCAGTTACACCATTGTCATTGCGTTGCCCTCCATGTCAAATGACTCACGCTGATTACAAAACCCATATAACACAAAAAGCGTTGAGAATGGCTGTGATTTGTTGTCGATCTTACAAACTCAGTATTTAAAGAAATAAACGTTCAAGGTCTCACCTGCTTCACCTTTGGCAATGCTGCACTTGATTCAGCTGTAGGCTATTGGTTCTTCTCTTCCTGAAGATACACCAGAGATGGTCTGGGAATGATTTCTCTACTGTCTCTGGTTACACACCGCGCATAAGCACTTTACTGAAGGAGGGGATTTCTTTTGGAAAAGTACATTGAATTAAAGACGAACAGGAAATACTGCCAACTGTTATGATCATTGTAAAATGAAAATTGCTGTGACGTAATGTCAGAGCAATTTTATGTTAGTTTTAAAAAAGTAGTTGGTTCACGTGTTGGTTCACTAAAAATCAATGTTTGTTTGATTCCAAATCACCTTGACATTTGACCCTCCTTGAGGGGTCTGGAAATTTCCCGACAAACTGAACACGAACGTTACTTTGATCCTGAGCACTAACCCACCTTTTACAGCAATGATCAAAGTAACTTTGCGTCAGTTCACACTTTATTTTAGGGAGCCAAATGTTTTTTGGAAAGCATACCAGGAAGTATCCGTTTTTACAATTGAGTGTCTTGTCTTGTGTTACACGTGATGTGTTGTGACACTTGTAAAAATGTATTGGGGGAACAACAGCATTTATAGCTCGTGGGAAAGCATCATAATTGTTTATTTGAAAGCGTTGGGATTCAAAACACAACAGTGTAGTTTATATTGCCACTACAAAATGCAGGGCCTAATCTGTGTGTTCAGTCATGAAAACGCTCGGAAAAGACAGACATCTAAACTTTACAACTGTTTATGGTTTTTGCAGACTATGTCAAGTCATAATATATTAGAAAAATAAAATAGCTTCCTTTTGCATCCAAAGACTGAAATGCGTTATTTACTTCAAATACACCATATTCCAATGAGGCTGTTAACCCTTAATCTCACATGCAGCCTGCAACATTGACCTGGACACTATTTTAGGACGATGGACAAGGACTTCCAACCAATAACAGTTCAGGCAACTGTGTGTGTTCTATACTACTGATTTACAGACCTACAAAACATTAGGAACACATTCCTACTATTGAGTTGCACCCCCTTTTGCCTTTAGAACAGCCTCAATTTGTCGGGGTATGGACTCTACAAGGTGTCGAAAGCGTTCTACATGGATGCTGGCCCATGTTGACTTTATACTTCCCACAGATGGGTTAAGTTGGCTGGATGTCCTTCTGGTAGTGGACCATTCCTGATACAGATGGTAAACTTTTGAGCGTGAAAAACCCTGCATCATTGCAGATCTTGACACAAACCAGTGTGCCTGGCACCTACTACCATCTCCCGTTCAAAGGCACTTAAATCTTTTGTCTTGCCCATTCACGCTCTGTATGGCACACATGCACAATCCCTGTCTCAATTATCTCAAGGCTTAAAAATCCTTCTTTAACCTGTCTCCTCCCCTTCATCTACACTGATTGAAGTGGATTTAACAGATGACTTCAATAAAAGAACATGGCTTTCACCTGGATTCACTTGATCATTTTATGTAATGTTTTGTACACTCAGTGTATATTGTATCCACAGGAGGTTGGTGGCACCTTAATTGAGGAAGACAGGTTTGTGGTAATTGCTGGAGCAGAATAGGCAGAATGGTATCAAATACATCAAACGTGTGGTTTCCATGTGTTTGATGTCATTCCATTCACTCCGTTCCAGACATTATTATGAGCTGTCCTCCCCTCAGCAGCCTCTACTGATTTGATCAACTACCAAGAGAAAGAATACACATTGAGAATAATAAAAGAATTGGAAGAATTGAAGATAGGATTCATGCAACAAGAAGATGGGACTGGATGCCATGTAATGTCTAATTCTCACCATATGGTGGCAGTGTAATCGTGTGTGTGTGTGTGTGTGTGTGTGTGTGTGTGTGTGTGAGAGAAAGAGAGAGAGAGAGAGAGGAGTTAGGGGTTCTGTACATAGAGAGTACAAACCAGGAGGACGAGGACAGAGGGATACCAGAGAGATGGTGAGTATGTCTGTTTGTTGATTTTAACATCAAGTCATTCTAGTTTTGCTTTAGACAACTATGATATCTCATATCGCTCTCTTCTTCTTCGCTGTTTGTGTTCGCAGTACGGATTCATAAACACCTGTCTGAAATCTCTGGTAATTGAGAAATTTGGTGAAGAAACATGGGAGAAACTGAGGTCTGGTATTTTGTGTACTAAGTAACTGTTGATGTAAATTTGAAACGATTCAGGACATGAGTATGCCAATTCTCTCTATCTCTTCAGGACCCTGGCAGAGGTCCAGGACACATTCATGACTTATGAGATATACGATGATGTCATAACTCTGCGTCTGGTGCAGGAAGCATGTACTATGCTGGGTAAGTACCAGTCTCTACGTTCTTTACAATTCTATAACAGTGTTTAATCTTGAACCAGAAACACAGGTCAGTGTTTTTGATACCCTTATATCAGTGGTTAGGAGTGTCTACCTCCTCGGGGAAGGGGGTGTGTTTGGCCAGGTGTTAACAACGTCCCTGCTGAGGCCCTCCAGGTGAGGTCAGGTGTTAACAACGTCCCTGCTGAGGCCCTCCAGGTGTGGCACAGGTGACCCAAGTGTGGCCCAGGTGTCCTGTACCCGAGGGGTCACCCCAGAGCCTGTGGACATGACACAGTGTCAGGGTTAGAATTATGGGACAGTCTACTGTCCCAAACTAAGGGGAGAGATAGGCACCATTTAGTTTGACAGTTGGTGATGATATAGTGATGACAATGATGATGATGTGGTGGTGTTGTGGCCACAGACATGCCTTCTGAGGTGGTGCTGAAGCTTTTCGGGGAGTACTTCTTCAGCTTCTGTAAGATGGCGGGGTACGACACCATGCTGCGTACGCTAGGGGGGAACCTGGTGGAATTCATTGAGAACCTGGATGCCCTTCACAGCTACCTGGCTCTCTCCTACCAGGTGACCTTCTCTTTACGGCCTCTACAATGGGTAATCTATTATGTATTTCAATCCATTAGAGCCCAGATATTAAAAAAAAGATTATGTATGCAATAAATATCCTTCTTCCAGGAGATGAACGCTCCCTCGTTCCGTGTGGAGAAGAACGATGATGGGAGGATGTTGCTTCATTACTACTCGGACAGGAAAGGCCTATATCACATTGTGCCAGGTACGGTAATCATCCATACCTAAAGTGTACCTTTAATCTAAGGAGGTTATCTCTTTTCTCTCTGTGCAGGCATCATTGAGGCGGTGGCCAAAGACTTCTTTGACAGCGAAGTGAGCATGACCATCCTTAACCAATCAGAGGAGGACGAGCGCACAGGGAAGAAAGAGCATGTGGTCTTCCTGGTCTCTCAGAGGAGCCGAGGGTCAAAGAGGGATTTCCGGCCCCAAAGAGAGAAGAAGGAGGTAACCAAGGAGGATGAGGAGATTGATAGGAGGGTGAGAAGTTTATTTTGTATTTCAATTTGTCATGATTCAAAACAAGAGTCAAGTAGCAGTGTTTAAGTATTACATGTTTATAATGGAATGAAAGTAGAATGAGGTCTAGAGGGTTAAAAAATAAGAGCAAAGTAGTCTACACCCAGCAGACACCGTGATCTCCAGGGGTTCAGTGTGAGATCTCTGGTGTATTCCTCTGGTTTGGTAACAGCATCAGGCAGAGGCATTGGAGAGGATGAGAGCCAGGTGTGCCAGTCTGCCCCACTGCCCTGCTGGGAAAAGATCACGCTGGGACATGGTTAGGAGCGTTGTCATGTTTGGAAAAGGTCGGGCTCTTTCTTTACTTGAAGTGTTCACTCCAAAAGCAAAGTTTGTTGGACTCTTTCATGTTGATATGAGAACATCTAATGAGAACGATTCTTCTGTGCCCCTCCCCCACAGATAACCTTCTGAAGACATTCACACCCTGCTACCCAGATAAGCTGTGGATGGAGGAACAGGCATTCTGCAATGCCTTCCCTTTCCACATTGTCTTTGATAAACAGGTAAGGCAACTTGTGTCTTTCTAAGTTTATGCAAAACAATAATTAAGCAGCTATTAGTCCTATTGGTACATTGTTACCAGTACTCTTCTCTATGTGTGCCCAGCTCAAGGTGAAACAGACTGGGATTAACATCCAGAAGTTTGTCCCTGGGCTGCAGACGATGGACAGCCGTCTGGATGAGTACTTCAGCATTGTCCATCCGCAGGTGACCTTCAACATCGAGAGCATCAGGAAGTTCATCAACAGCCAGTTTGTCCTGAAGACCAGACGGGAGATGGTGCCGCTGGCCTCTCAGCATCAGTCCATGCTCAAACTCAGAGGTTCAGTCAAACTCCCCTTCTCTGATCCGATGTCTGATTGTGCAGGTTGGCTCTGCATTGTGTCCATGGTATCACTGAATAACTCCCCTGTACCCAGGTCAGATGGTGTGGATGGAATCTCTGGGCTGTATGGTGTACCTGTGCTCCCCGAAGCTGCGCAGCCTGCAGGAGTTGGAGGAGAGGGGTCTGCACATCTCCGACATTGCCCAGCACGACACCACCCGGGACCTCATCCTGCTTAACCAACAGCGTCTGGCAGAGATGGAGCTGTCCAATCAGCTGGAGCGCAAAAAGGCACATACATCTCTCCTACTTTGTCCGTTTCTCATCTCACTGTTTTCTCATCCTCTTTGTCTATCATGTTGTAATTTCATAGGAGGAGCTGAGGATCCTCTCACGCCACCTCGAGGTGGAGAAGAAGAAGACGGAGACTCTGCTCTACGCCATGTTGCCTCGCCACGTAGCCAACCAGTTGAAGGAGGGCAAGAGGGTGGAAGCAGGTACGATGGCAATGTCTGCCTAATTCCATATCTACCTGGTCCTCCAGACAGGGCCAGCATATCTGCTGCCTTTCATTTTGTTCTACTGTTCAAATGAGCTAGAAGACCTGTGTAATGAAAAGTATGGCCGTTACAAACATCTCTGCTTCCCCTTTCTCCCTCTATTTCAGGTGAGTTCCAGGTGTGCACCATCCTGTTCAGTGATGTGGTCACCTTCACCAATATCTGTGCTGCCTGCGAGCCCATCCAGATCGTCAACATGCTCAACTCCATGTACTCCAAGTTCGACCGCCTTACCAGCGTCCATGACGTGTACAAGGTATACAGAGAGAAAGAGAGAGGTACATGAAGGGGTAAATGAAAGGTTGAATGAAGGAGAGGAGATAAGGGAAGGAAAATTATTGAGATACAGCCAACCTTTCAACCTTGCTATGAATGCCTCGGCTCTTCCAGGTGGAGACTATTGGAGACGCCTACATGGTGGTGGGTGGGGTTCCCATTCCAGCTGACAGCCATGCAGAGCGGGTGGCCAACTTTGCCCTGGGTATGCGTATCGCTGCCCGGGAGGTGACCAACCCTATCACTGGGCAACCCATCCAGGTGACTTTATAGTCCAAAATGAGCTGTTCTTTAATGAAGCTATGGAATTGTGATTTAAAGTGACTGTGTGTGTGTGTGGTGTGCGTGTGCTAGATTCGGGTGGGTCTGCACACAGGTCCAGTGCTGGCTGGTGTGGTAGGGGACAAGATGCCTCGATACTGCCTGTTTGGAGATACGGTCAACACTGCCTCCCGCATGGAGAGTCACGGAGTGCCTGACCACATACACCTCAGCCCCTTCACATACAGGTAGTGCCAACATGGCTCCCAATCAGATTTGCCAATATAGTTGGCCGAAGAACTTAGTTCTTATGGTTCTGATTCTCTCTAACTATACCTATCTGCAGTGCGCTGGAAGATAAGGGCTTTGACATCCTGGAAAGAGGAGAGATCCAGGTGAAGGGGAAAGGCCTGATGACCACCTACTTCCTGCTGCAGAACCTGTGTGTGTCTGAGGACACCATCATGGCCAGAGGGACAGGAGAGC
The DNA here is from genome assembly GCF_034236695.1 of Oncorhynchus nerka. NCBI lineage: Eukaryota > Metazoa > Chordata > Actinopteri > Salmoniformes > Salmonidae > Oncorhynchus > Oncorhynchus nerka. The sequence continues at coordinate 65,037,181 of NC_088400.1, read as the reverse complement.
CCTGTGTGTACAGAGACAACCAGCAGGGGGTGGGAGAGAGCGAGAGAGGTTAGGCAATTTGGGCTTGTTCGAATTGCTAGCTAGTAGGGAGGAAAAAAAGGTTATTAAACAACAAAACGTGTTTATTATTGGACAAGTTATACAGCCTTCATTACATATCAGAAGATATGAAATATTCAGATTCATATGATACAGCCAGATAAAGGAGTCTTTCTTGTCCCATTTAGACACAGAAGAACCAGACAGTGTGAGAAAGGAAGAAACGAATGGCCAAACCATGGCATTTGCTTCTTCTTTGGGTGACCTCACCAACGAAGACACACCTTTTCTGGGAGACACTACACATTTTCAAAAGGGCCACCTCAACGACGCGAACTCACGATTCTGCCGACTGCTCTAAGTATGTGGAGTTGGACTCCATTTGGAAGCACATCATTTGAAAATCTGAGACCATTTAGGAAATGAAATGTTGAACTCCACAAAGGCATGCTAGTTCTGACAGTTTCCAAAGAATCAACAATGTTTCTACACATGCTTGCTAACCCACTGGGCACAGATGTCAATTCAATGTCTATTCAATGCTGGTTCAACGTAATTTCATTGAAATGACGTGGAAACAACGTTGATTCAACCACTGTGTGCCCAGTGGGAAGTTTTATAAATACTGTAGACAGAAAGTGATAAATCGGTATCTCAAATTTTTGTTGATGATCCAATGGTCTCCACGTTGATGCAACATTGTAACCACATTGACAAAATGATGTTTAGATATTCTAAACAGGTTGATTCAATCTGTGGGTGACTGCCGCCTGCTGGGGGACACCTGGGGTTGCCATGGGGTGGGGACACCTGGGGTTGCCATGGGGTGGGGACACCTGGGGTTGCCATGGGGTGGGGACACCTGGGGTTGCCATGGGGTGGGGACACCTTGTCGGTGCATCATTGCCTTTCCCTCATTAGCACTTTCCTGGGCCTTCAAATGAGTGTAAATGAAATAAGAGACGAGGAAAGGTAGCAGCCATTATAGAAAAGACAAGCTTCATGTGCAGCTGCTGTCAACACCAGAACTCTGCCATAGCTAATACCCTAATGCCCCCCAGGCTTGTATTCGATAGTAGAAAGATAGCAGAGAGACGGATCTATTGAATAGAGATGCTGTCGTTTTGGGATCCCGAGTGGCGCAGCATTCTAAGGCACTGCATCTCAGTGCAAGTGGCGTCACTACAGTCCCTGGTTCAATTCCAAGCTGTATCACATCCGGCCGTGATTGGGAGTCCCATAGGGCGGTGCACATTTGGCCCAGCGTCATCCGGGTTTGGCCGGGGTAGGCCGTCATTGTAAATAAGAATTTGTTCTTATTTAGGTTACATTTCATTTTTTATAGTTTGGGGTCTGCTAGACAACAGCAAGGAATGTCTCCTTTCTCTCCTCTCAGCCTTTCCAGATGCTAATCATGAGTACACAGTAACTGTAATCTGCATAAGGAGGTGTTGTTATATAGCCTAAACCTTGTACAGTTGGGATGTTCTTAGACGTGTTTAGTTTAGGTCTGGTTCCTCATTTTCCAACTCCCTGTGGCCCTTTTCGCTGACTAAAGTAAACAGATAACAGTTGAGAAAAAGTGTCATGTGGTGTGTGTGTGTCTATGTATGTGTGTGTATGTTGGGAAAGTGGCTGTCATTAACATTTTAATTACCACAAATACCAGCATAGCACAACAATTGACGCGTGAGTGGGAGAGGTGGAGACTCTTGTGAATTTTAAGCGCACCTAGGTGCAATCGCGCTACAGGCAGCGACACAGAGATGGAGACAGCAACGTTGCAGTACTGTCCCATGGAGCACCAAACAGAAGCACTGAAGTTGCTACAGAATGTGCGCCCTCACCAAACAGCGATCAGTAGGCCCAGTAAATTTGGACTAGAAAAACAAGTGACAACCATCCACGACTCGTCAGCAGCGGCCCGCACAATAGCAGAAAAGGCGCGTGAAAGTGTCATTACGCAGCTAATCGATATTCTAACCCAAATACTCACAGTCGAGGAAGAAATCAGTCATAGTTTGTTTCAGGATCTGAGGACATTTCTGCATCCTAAAGTGAGTGTTTTATCCCTTATATGAAATTCTAATTTCTTGGTGAGTGAGGTTTGCATAATTTGACAAAAAGTTTGATATCGTTCTATTTGGTTGATAGGCTAGAGATTAGAATAAAAATTATTATGAATGAGAAAACAATATTGTATGAATATCAAAATATTTTGTATATGTTAAAAAAAACTGCATTTGTTATGACTGACTCATGTTGGCTAGACGTAAAAGCTTCCCAGTCGAAACAGTTCACGGATACATTATGAAGACGTTTTTGTGACGTTTTGGTCTTTTTTTCGTGAAGGGTATAATTGCAGACCGCAATTAGGGGCGTTTTCTGATATAGGTGTTTCTTGATATCAATTTACACCAATTGATGCTAGCCATTGGTCTGTGGCCGTTTATTTTATGTCTGGACAACAGTTGTTGACAACTGTAGCTAAGCCTATCCCTTTTCTTAACTTGAATCGTTAATAATCCTAACCTGACACGTACGTTATCCTAACCTTTATGTTTTGTATTGTAAAGCAATTCAAAATGTCAAATATAGAAAGAACAAACAAAGAGTGTACAAACAACATTCCTTGTCTGCTCTTACCAGTTTCTAAACGGTCGTCACTAGTTACCACAGCCACAAAGTGATTGCTTCCTACAAGAGCACAAAACGTGTACATTTCTAGACATATTTAAAAGCAAATCTAGAGCCGATTCTGTAATAATAATGGTATGGTAATAATAATGCATTTCATTTTGTGAAGTGGTTTCTTGCATCAAACAACAAGAACATTTTCATTTTGTCTAAAGGACAAGTGGATAAACAGGTTAATGTCAAACACAGATTTTTTTTTCTTCAAAGGTCTCATGGAATGTTGGCCTACATTGAACACAACACATTGACTTCTACTGTAGGCTGAATGATAGAACAGCAATTTCCAAGTTCAAATGTTATGGAATGCATTTTCTCAGTTGTTTTTGATGGTAGGCCACACTGGTAGGCCTATATTATGATCAAATTGCCACAGTAGCTTACTTGAACAATGTCTGAAACTGTAATTTAAAGCGGGTACAGCCTCAGTGTTTACAGTAAAATCGAGCTGGAAGTTGAAATTTGCTCAGTGAAATAAACATTTTGAGGAAACATTGCTTCTCTTACTTTATTAGTTAACAAATATTTATGTGGATTAGTCCACATTAGTTATCCTAAACTGCGATGTAAACAAATCATCTGTAGCAAGAGCCCATCAGTCTAGTCTGACTAGTTTTCATGCACATTACTTCACTAGAGAAATACTGCACCAAACATCTAGATGTAAATAATCATTAAAAAAAATGTCAATTTGTTACAGATTTCTTGATTTACCTTAATTAATTGAAGCTATTTTGAGGAACTGTACTGGCTATGTTGTTGCTATGATGACACGAGCGACAAACAATAGTAATATTGCCGCTTTTCCTTTTTTTCAAACAAAGGTCTTCGGGAGTATGCGAGCAGAGATGTTCTCCTAGCCGAGTTCTGCTAGGAGCAAACCGAACCTATGTATGCGGACGCCTCTACCAAATATGTTTTATAACTAACGCAAGATAGACCAGAGCCTGTCGTTTCCAATGGGAGCAAATAAATTATAGCGGGTAAAACAAGCGAGGCGGTGAACAGAGCCAAGCACGACCTAGTGAGAACCTATTGGCTCAATCTAGCATTTATTTGCATATTTCCGTTAGGGAATGCCTACTCTGTGAAATGTGCGTGTGCAAGAACTCAAGTCTCCCTTGCACTCCTAAACAACACCATTTTTAAAACTTTGGCAAAGTGTAAAGTCTACAAAACTCAATCCATTCTGTTTGTTATAGATTTTAGTTTTGGAAATTGTATGAGATTTAGTTTCATCAGCCAAAATCCATCTCGCTCCATCTACTCCCACTGCCGGCCACTGGGTTTCCTCTCATCACCATATTTGGTAGTGAGTGGAAACGCCAACCTGATACTTCACATATATACATCCGGTGAAATATCTGGCTCATTGTTCTATCTGTGCCTCTACTCTCTCCACCTAGGTAAGCATAGAGCTGAGGAACATCTGTGTGCGCATGGCAATGAGGGACTCTGACTGTCAGAAGGACCGGGACCTTAGAGATCTGCAGGACTGTTTAAAAGCCATGGTGGACAGTCTGGTGTCTTCTCTCATCAACATGAACCATCCCGTGGCCGTTCAGACATCACGCACGCTTGAAGAGATATATCTGAGTTTACCTGAAATCTGAATAGCTAATATCTCACTTTACCTAATCTCAGGGTTGATAGCCTATTGTTTACTTGAATGTACTTTTTAAATAATTTATTTTATTTCAAATTATTGGAGGTGCAACTATGTAGGCCTCCTTTGTAAAAAGGAATGTCCGAAGAAATGATACTGGGACAAAAATGTGTGTTATGCAAAGTGTTTTATACAAATCCTCCTTAAAGGCCTGAAGTTTCTGTCAGTTTGAAAAACCTACCAGTAATTCCAGTTCCCAACAGTTGTGTACTGTAGACCTGCCCACGGTGGATTGGCCTTTCCAAAGTATAATTATGTTTCATTGGGTAATAAACATTGATTGAATCGTTGTATGATGTTGTTACTTCACATTTCCGTGGATATATGTTTAGATCTGACCTTTAATACAAGGCGTGACTAAAAGGGCTATGTGGATGAATGAGAAGCATGGGGCATGCCCGCACATTACAGCTGTTGTCACCAGATGGCGCTATTTATCAAGGAAGTAGTTCAAATCCATTATCTTGGTATTTTGTGCTAGCCCAGCACTGAAGCACCTGATTCAACTAATTTACTATACATCAAGCCCTATAGACCTTGTTTAGACTCTGTGGATCCCAGGACCAGGATTGAAGAGCATTGCTCTTAAGAAATAGTGGTTCTTAAAAGGCTACAAGTTGTAAAATGTTTTAAAATGTTTTATAGTACTACTGTAGATACAGTGGGGGAAAAAAGTATTTAGTCAGCCACCAATTGTGCAAGTTCTCCCACTTAAAAAGATGAGAGGGAGAGAGAGACTATGACAGACAAAATGAGAAAAAAATACAGAAAAATCACATTGTTGGATTTTTAATGAATTTATTTGCAAATTATGGTGGAAAATAAGTATTTGGTCAATAACAAAAGTTTATCTCAATACTTTGTTATATACCCTTTGTTGGCAATGACAGAGGTCAAACGTTTTCTGTAAGTCTTCACAAGGTTTTCACACAATGTTGCTGGTATGTGTTTGGGATCATTGTCATGCTGAAAGACCCAGCCACGTTTCATCTTCAATGCCCTTGCTGATGGACGGTTTTCACTCAAAATCTCACGATACATGGCCCCATTCATTCTTTCCTTTACACGGATCAGTTGTCCCGGTCCCTTTGCAGAAAAACAGCCCCAAAGCATGATGTTTCCATCCCCATGCTTCACAGTAGGTATGGTGTTCTTTGGATGCAACTCAGCATTCTTTGTCCTCCAAACACGACAAGTTCATTTTTTACCAAAAAGTTATATTTTGGTTTCATCTGACCATATGACATTCTCCTAATCTTCTTCTGGATCATCCAAATGCTCTCTAGCAAACTTCAGACGGGCCTGGACATGTACTGGCTTAAGCAGGGGGACACGTCTGGCACTGCAGGATTTGAGTCCCTGGCGGCGTAGTGTGTTACTGATGGTAGGTTTTGTTACTTTGGTCCCAGCTCTCTGCAGGTCATTCACTAGGTCCCCCCGTGTGGTTCTGGGATTTTTGCTCACCGTTCTTGTGATCATTTTGACCCCACGGGGTGAGATCTTGCGTGGAGCCACAGATCGAGGGAGATTATCAGTGGTCTTGTATGTCTTCCATTTCCTAATAATTGCTCCCACAGTTGATTTCTTCAAACCAAGCTGCTTACCGATTGCAGATTCAGTCTTCCCAGCCTGGTGCAGGTCTACAATTGTTTTTCTGGTGTCCTTTGACAGCTCTTTGGTCTTGGCCATAGTGGAGTTTGGAGTGTGACTGTTTGAGGTTGTGGACAGGTGTCTTTTATACTGATAACAAGTTCAAACAGGTGCCATTAATACAGGTAATGAGTGGAGGACAGAGGAGCATCTTAAAGAAGAAGTTACAGGTCTGTGAGTGCCAGAAATCTTGCTTGTTTGTAGGTGACCAAATACTTATTTTCCACCATAATTTGCAAATAAATTCATTAAAAATCCTACAATGTGATTTTCTGGATTTGTTTTTCTAATTTTGTCTGTCATAGTTGAAGTGTACCTATGATGAAAATTACAGGCCTTTCTCACCTTTTTAAGTGGGAGAACTTGTACAATTGGTGGCTGACTAAATACTTTTTTGCCCCACTGTAGATACTGCATTAAAGCAAGTTAGTTGACAGCCCTATCAAATATAGTTGTGAACGCGAGTTCTAATACCAGGTCGGCCATTCACAGGTGGACTCCATTACACGGGCACATACAGAACTCTAAGCTTGTGACACATCCTGTTCTCAGGGTCTGAGATGGCCACGGTCCTAGACGGCTGAGTCAGGAGTCAGGGCTCGGGCCAGGGCCCACCATGTGGTGCGTGGGTGTCTGGAGCAGTCTGCAGTCTGGCTTTAGAGGTTGTCCCAGGATGTATGGACCCCCATCCCACTCGTTCCACTCTAGCATGTCTCCATTGTTTCCTTGGAGTTCTAGATAAAGTGCAAGATGATTCATTCAATAATTAATTCATCCATTGAGTCATCGTCTGTAATCTGAATTTCATTTTTCACCAGTTGTGGCTAATTGAAGACAATATAGCCTGGCAGGTAGCCTAGTGGTTAAGAGTGTTGGGCCAGTAACCAAAAGATTGCTGGTTTGAATCCCCGAGTCATCAACAGGGCGAACAATGTGCCCTTGAGCAAGGCACTTAACCCTAATCACTCTGGTTATTAAGAGTGTCTGCTAAATGACGTTAATGTTCTGTGTACGTGTGTGGTCTTTATGTACACTATGTATTTGACTAATAGGTAATGACAACCCTCTGAACTCTGATCCAGTCTTTACTGCAACTCTGGAAGTATTACAAAAAGGATCCTTTCTTTTCAAATGATATTCTAAACCCTGCACCTGTATGCAGTGATGTGGTGTGTGTATACTGTGTCTATGTCCATTTGAATGGTTCCAGACAGCACCTGTGTGATAGCGGGAGAGCCATGCAGTGACTCACCATTGTGGGAAAACTGTAGGTTCAAGAATCAGTCCCACAACAGCATAGGACTGTGGAGGTGCTAGACAGTGGGCGGTAGGTGGTGGTCAGAGGGAATTTCCCCCCTTGGTCTGATATGGGTCTAGGTAGGCCCTGACAGCTGATTGGACCTGTAACATGGTCTGTTTTGGTAGTTTAGTGTTAGCACTGTAAACCACATAGAGGGATTGTTGAAGCATCCTGACAGTTTTGGTACCGTTATCGAGTTTCTACGTCTAGCTGAGTGAAATCAGACAAGTCACGAGTCACCTTCTCCTCTCCTGGGGTGGGAAGGGTGATGTCATGGCTTAGATGTTGGTTGCCATGGTTGCTGCACACAGAGCGTGTGTGTGTGTGTGTGTGTGTGTGTAAATGTATGCGTGGGTGGGGGACTGAATTGACTGGTGGGTTTTTGTCCATGATGTCATTCTAGCAGGGTGACTTTGGCATGTGTGAATATGTGACTGATTGGGATCTGCTCTTTACCCCACAGAAGCAGTCAAAGAAATGACGTGCCTGCTTCTTGTGTACCCTCCAAAGAGACTTAATAAGGATTTGATTTATAACCCAGAGATGGTCATTTGATCAGCCGCACACCCCAACCCCCCAGACCTCTCTCCCCTTCCTCCATCACTCCTCTAAGGTGCCGTTCACAAAGGTACCCAATTCAATTCTCACTAATTGGTCTTTTGACTAATCAGATCAGCTCTGAAAAAGAGCTGATGTGGAAATATCTGGTTTGATTGGTCAAAAGACCAATTAGTGCAAAAAATACCAGAATTGGGTTGTCTCTCAATTAAATTCAAAGGGCTCCATCTCTTCATCTCTCTCTCTCTCTCCCTCCATCTCTCTCACTCGCTCTCTTTCCACCTCTCTCTCTCTCATCTAGCTCTCTTTTCATCTCTCTCTCTCATCTCTCTCCCTATCTCTAGCTAGAGGGTAGTAAGGCTAGTACAGAGTTAGTGTACACTTTTAGGAAGGAATCACATTCATTCTCATTAGATCTGGATTATGTCAAATGGAAGGAGTCACATTCATTCTTATTAGGTCTTGATCATGTCAGATGGAAGTGGACGGAGCATGACAGGGCAGAAATCCATAAAACCCAAACCGCCTCCAGGCTTCATGATGACCTCATACAGATACAGAACACCCTGACGCCATCAGTCTGTCAGTCTCACCTTCAGTTATTGAGGGGCAGGGCCGGCTCTAGCCTTTTGCGGGCCCTCAGCAAGATTTGGTAAGTTTTAGATTTAATTTCTTGCAATTCTACCCATTTTGCCATGGGTGTAGAGAAAATGTTGCAGTTTTATAACAGATGACATGCAATTCTAACCATTTGCTATGGGGCGGAGAGAAAACATTGCATTTTTATGACAAATTTCATGCAATTCTACCCATTTGCCATGGAGTGGAAAGAAATGGTTGCAGTTTTAAAGCAAATTTCCTGCAATTCCACAATTTCTTTGATGACTTATGCCATGTTAACATGATATCTGAGTGAGAATGACTAACAAAATGAATGTGGCCTCCTGGAGGTCAGGGCCCATGGGCACGTGTCCTGTGTCCCCGGTCGGTATTCGGCCATGACTTACTACAAGTTCAGATACCATTCAAATCATTGTTAGCTGACATGACTAATGGAATGACTGACATATACAGTAGCAAGAGGAAAACTGCTGATGCACAACTACATTTAGAAATTGCACCTGCTGTATTCTAGTATTCTTAGTATATTCAATAGTAAGTGGAGACCCCGGGGGCCCTAAGCAACCGCTTATGTTGCTGATGCTTATATCGCTTAGGACTTTGGCCTTGTTGAGGGGAAACGTCTAACGGACATGAAACAGCTAGAGACGGTTCATTTAGATGAGGATTTAGAATAGACTACAAGGGAATCAGTGAGTCAAGTTTCACTGGGGGGGTTTTCCGTTTGTTGTAGTGTATTAACAGTAGTAGTTCCTTATTTTTAGTCGAGTACACTACCATTGCTAGCCAAGCAAAACTTTAGAACTCTTATAGCACTTTGTTTTCCCAAAGCAACTGCAAGATCAGATCCCTGCCTTGAATGAACTCCCAACCCAGGTCTCTAGGGACTCGCTGGTCTCAGTCTTTGTTTAGTCTACTATTGCACAACAGAGAAAACACACCACTGGGGATGAGATGATGAGACGATCACTCGTCACTTCACTTCTGACCTCTCAGCTCTCAGCTCTCTCAACACTATCCTTACCAACCGATACTGAGCCTAGAATCTGTGTTGTCATGACAACGTTATACGCTTACAAGAGATTTCCATGTCATCGGATGAATACGTGACAAGAAGCCTCAATGTGTATCTCTGTGTTTAAGAATCCCCAGCAACGGTCGCTTAAGGTCGCTGCAATCATGAACCTTTGCTGCAATCCTGATTTTTTTGGTTTCTATGCTGACCCCAAAGACATCTGTGACACAGGAGACCAGACCCGGTCCACCAGTAGACCCCGGTCCACCTGTGGGATAACTCACTCTCTGCACTATAATGCCTGTCACACGATCCAATTTTCCAATCAGAGTGATTGATAACCTTGTCTATACCAATCACCCTGAGGGGCTCATTGTCTCATTCAGCAGATTAACAAAAGTCAGTGAGATGATACATTTTCTTATCACTCAGTCAGTCTGCAAAGGGATGATATCATCCTATATAATGAGTGGAATAAATGCTATGACAATATAGGTCCAGTATTCATCACATTAGTTCTATAATATACACTCATGGCTCATCTTCTGTTTTGATAAGCATTGAATTGCTTCAGAACACCCATATTGATTTGAAAACCATGTTGAACTGTTGTAAAAGGAACCAATGAAATGTTTGACTGGGGAATAAAAGAGCAGCCATCCAGGGAGATAATCAATGTCAGTTCTCTCAGTCTGAGACGTGATGATGTCACCCTGTTCTGTAGAGTGCAGTGGGAAGGATAAACTGAGGCAGACTGATAGACGGTATTTATCTCATTAGCTGTTTTTAGACTCATGAATCATTTCAGACTCTGGGGATCAGGGTGAATTACAGGGGCATTCCCATTAAAACCTCAGACCTCAAAAGAACCTTCAAACACACACACACACACACACACACACACACACACACACACACACACACACACACACACACACACACACACACGCACACACAAACACATGGTTTTTAGGTCAACCTGAGTCAATGTGTATGAAGCCCGGCTTGGGACATCATACCAACACTACTACCCTATATTAGCAGATAAACATTTTCCCTTCTCTTTGTCTGCCACAGACTGAATGTAATTTCTCTCCCAGTGCGTTTGTCACAAAGGATGCTCATTCAGACATTCACAGTATATACACCAGGGAGGGGTGAGTGAAACTAATTTAGACAACTGTGCTAACTAACCACGCTTAATTGTACCATATACAGTGGGGCAAAAAAGTATTTAGTCAGTCACCAATTGTGCAAGTTCTCCCACTTAAAAATATGAGAGAGGCCTGTAATTTTCATCATAGGTACACTTCAACTATGACAGACAAAATTAGAAAAAAAATCCATAAAATCACATTCTAGGATTTTTAATGAATTTATTTGCAAATTATGGTGGAAAATAAGTATTTGGTCAACTACAAACAAGCAAGATTTCTGGCTCTCGCAGACCTGTAACTTCTTCTTTAAGAGGCTCCTCTGTCCTCCACTCGTTACCTGTATTAATGGCACCTGTTTGAACTTGTTATCAGTATATAATACACCTGTCCACAACCTCAAACAGTCACACTCCAAACTCCACTATGGCCAAGACCAAAGAGCTGTCAAAGGACACCAGAAACAAAATTGTAGACCTGCACCAGGCTGGCAAGACTGAATCTGCAATAGGTAAGCAGCTTGGTTTGAAGAAATCAACTGTGGGAGCAATTATTAGGAAATGGAAGACATACAAGACCACTGATAATCTCCCTCGATCTGGGGCTCCACGCAAGATCTCACCCCCTGGGGTCAAAATGATCACAAGAACGGTGAGCAAAAATCCCAGAACCACACGGGGGGACCTAGTAAATGACCTGCAGAGAGCTGGGACCAAAGAAACAAAGCCTACCATCAGCAAGGGCATTGAAGATGAAACGTGGCTGGGTCTTTCAGCATGACAATGATCCCAAACACACCGACCAGGCAACAAAGGAGTGGCTTCGTAAGAAGCATTTCAAGGTCCTGGAGTGGCCTAGCCAGTCTCCAGATCTCAACCCCATAGAAAATCTTTGGAGGGAGTTGAAAGTCCGTGTTGCCCAGCAAAAGCACCAAAACATCACTGCTCTAGAGGAGATCTGCATGGAGGAATGGGTCAAAATACCAGCAACAGTGTGTGAAAACCTTGTGAAGACTTACAGAAAACGTTTGACCTCTGTCATTGCCAACAAAGGGTATATAACAAAGTATTGAGATAAACTTTTGTTATTGACCAAATACTTATTTTCCACCATAATTTGCAAATAAATTCATTAAAAATCCTACAATGTGCCTCCCGGGTGGCGCAGTGGTTAAGGGCGCTGTACTGCAGCGCCAGCTGTGCCATCAGAGACTCTGGGTTTGCGCCCAGGCTCTGTCGTAACCGGCCGCGACCGGGAGGTCCGTGAGGCGACGCACAATTGGCCTAGCGTCGTCCGGGTTAGGGAGGGCTAGGCCGGTAGGGATGGCCTTGTCTCATCGCGCACCAGCGACTCCTGTGGCGGGCCGGGCGCAGTGCGTGCTAACCAAGGTTGCCAGGTGCACGGTGTTTCCTCCGACACATTGGTGCGGCTGGCTTCCGGGTTGGATGCGCGCTGTGTTAAGAAGCAGTGCGGCTTGGTTGGGTTGTGTATCGGAGGACGCGTGACTTTCAACCTTCGTCTCTCCCGAGTCCGTACGGGAGTTGTAGCGATGAGACAAGATAGTAGCTACTAAAACAATTGGATACCACGAAATTGGGGAGAAAAAGGGGTAAAATTTATTTTAAAATAATAAAAAATCCTACAATAAGATTTTCTGGATTTTTTTTCTAATTTTGTCTGTCATAGTTGAAGTGTACCTATGATGAAAATTACAGGCCTCTCTCATCTTTTTAAGTGGGAGAACTTGCACAATTGGTGACTGACTAAATACTTTTTTGCCCCACTGTATACACTGAACAAAAATATAAATGCAGCATGTAAAGTGTTGGTCCCTTGTTTCATGAGCTGAAATAAAATATCCCTGAAATGTTCCATATGCACAAAAAGCTTATTTCTCTCAAACTTTGCCAAGAGAATCCATCCACCTGACAGGTGTGACATATCAAGAAGCTGATTAAACAGCATGATCATTACACAGGTGCCTCTTGTGACCAGATCCTGAGGACCATTTATTTAAGGCATCTATGACCAACAGATACCTATCTGTATTCCCAGTCAAGTGAAATCCATAGATTAGAGCCAAAACATTTTTTTCTCAATTGACTGATTTCCTCATATGAACTGTAACTCAGTAAAATCTTTGAAATGGTTACATGTTGCGTTTACATTTTAGTTCAGTATATTTGGGCGAGGACATTCCTGGGATGCTTTGTGGCTCTGTGTCATCACACCGGGAGCTGTTACTTGTTGGGAATGACCTCATCAGAATGCTGAGGTGATTGTTTTCTTGTTTGACTGTCTTACGTTCTTGCGGTCAGGAACGTAAGACAGTCAGTAATGAATTCCGAGGTTGAGGAACGAATGGAGAAATACAGGCTTAAAGACCCCAGACTGCGACGCAAACGGAGACAGTCGGAATGAACGGCAGGATGTGTGGGTCATGTTTCATTAGACATTGCAGGTTAATGTGACTCCCTGAGACCCCAATAACCACTCATACACACACGCGCGCGCGCACACACACACACACACACACACACACACACACACACACACACCACTGATATACAGACAGGGTATTGTGACCTGTTGCTCTTAGGTGACGTGAGACTTAACCGTTAACATGTCTTCCAAGAGGCCCAGACGACTTACTGATTTGATTTTATATGTGGCTGTTTGCTAACAGTGTCGTATTCTAGGTTTCTAATTTCTCCCTGCCGCTCTCCTCAGAGGCTTTTGGATATGTTTGCTGCAAGTTGTAATTGCGGTTGAGAACAGTTTATGTAAGAAGAGACATGGAAGAGTTGGTTGAAAACAATAATTACCGAGGCAGTTTGTAAAATGTAGCGTGAGATAGTTCATCTAACAAGGCCCATCTTTGATGATGTTCTCTACTTAAAGTAACTGTTCAGTGTTTCCAGATTTCTATGCAATATGACCTAAAATGAACTACAATATGAGTGAAATCGTTTTCCTTTCAAACAATTGTAATGAAGTATGTTTAAAGATTTTATGTGTTTGAATGGTGTGGGCGTACCCCAACAACAGAATGGTGTGGGCGTATACCGGTCGTTAAATATTTATATAATATTTATGTGAGTAAACCACTGATTGGCCAGCTCAGCCAATGAGCCAACATGACATCATGTTATATGAGGAAATAGCAAGCATTTTTTAAATGTTCTGTTTGAGATACAAGTTTGAGGTGGAGTTTTTGAAGTGTTTTTTCTCCAATTTATGCTTTTGCCACAAATATGAGTATAGGAAAAGTCAACAACATTATTTGGGTATGAGTTAACAGAATATGAACTTTTATACGTTTGATTTTCACTCCACAGTTACTTTAAATGCTAAGGAAACATGGAAACCTTAATGTACTGTAACCCACCAAGCCTTTTGGAAACGTGCTGAGGGCTTATGTCAGCATTCATTTTGTTTTTTGGTTGTAAGTCACAAATTGACGCTGGCCTGTTTTTCCCAAGGAAATATCAAAGGAAATGTGTTATGTTCTTTACTACACGTCACAGGTCACATACCTTTGATCCATCATGAAACAAAATAAAAAAGAATGGAAATAGTTCCACAAACATCAGCCAGTTCTACAAACAATTACTGTAAAGGTTGGGGGTCAGAAAAACATACCAGTCTTTAGGTATGAGAGAGAAACTACCTATGTGATGATTTAGGGAATACCAGACATTCCATTCATGCTTTCCATTCATTCCTTGGCAGAATGTTGAGGCGACATTAGCCACGGGCCCATCGTTATGACTGCACACACACACACTTTCCTAAAACTAAAGTAGGCCATTCTTCCTGCCTATATTTGGTAGAGTGAAGAAGGGAATACCCTGTGATGACATCATGACTTTATTCTGCCAAAGGGGAGCTTTACAATCCAGAGGAGGACTTCGTAAAGTAAACTACATCTGTGTGTTTTTCCACCTGACATTCATTCGAATGGTTATCAATTCAAAGTTGCTTTTCCACTTAAATAAACCATGTTGATCTGTTAGTCAGAATGAAGCATGAAACAGTGTACACTGCAGTATTGTAGATTCGCCATGCATCCGTGCAGGGATGTTTTGGTGGGTTATTCTTTTAGCTCTGTCTTGGTCTTGGCAGGCATTTTCCACACTTCAGAGCTCCTAATGTAAACCTTAGTGGGTTTGAAAACAAACAAACAGCAAAGCCAGAGATTATAATCAGGGTAAATGTGGAGTTTAACAGCACTCAGATTCAACTGTTGTTTTTCCCTTCTCTGGACACGCCCAATCCCAGAGGAATATGGTGATGCTGGCTCTTTTGTTGCGGGGTGGGCAGTGGGGAGGGTTGTCTAGGGGAGTTTGTGACCTGTCTGCCACATTTTGGGGCACTGACCAATGGAGCTGCCCAAGGGCTGCATGCCTTTTATTGCCAAAGAGTTTCCCCCTCTACTCTGCTCTCTGCCCTTGTTCACTTCTTGTCACAGATCTGGCTAAAACAAATAGGTGAATTGCAATATAGCCTCAGCTAGGTGGACCTATCGCTAACTTACTTGAAGGGAAGTGACGGAGAATAGAGGGCATAGGAGGAAATGGAGCGACTTTCGGGATTGAGACGAGGCCCTAGGCTCTGAGAGCAGTGAAGAGAGAGAGAGAGAGGCCTGTTATTTCCCTGGCGCCCACAGGACTGAGCGGTGTGAGGGATGGAGGGAGGGAATGACGCCTGTCCTTTAATTAACTTCTACTACAACTCCATCATCCACTAGAAACCAGCAGCAGCAGGCTGGCTGGGTACACAGATCAACAGACTGCTGTACTGTGGAAATGGTTTGTTTTCTAGTTGAGCTGTAGGCTATATGGCTATAATAATATTGCTATGAATTTGGTTTATTTGCTATTTAAAAAGGTGCTTTAAACACTTAAATTAACAATCATATGGATTTTAGAACTGTGTACACTTCTATTAGTTCTATTTCTATATTTGGAGTTCCCAGCCTCTCTAACCGACTCTCAGGATAAAGACTCCCTTAGTTCTCTCGCAGACATAAAGAGAGAGAGAGAAAAAAATATGCAATTTTTTTAGGAGAATATGAAAAGGAAGGCCTCCAGTAGCTCCTTTCAGACAGCTACTGTCACGGTGCGTTACTAGCTTTCCCTGAAGATGAAGACATCGGACCAGCGTCAGAGAGAGAGAGAGAGAGAAAGAGAGAGAGGGAGAGGTGGAGAGAGAGAGAGAGAGAGAGAGGTGGAGAGAGAGAGAGAGAGAGGTGGAGAGAGAGAGAGGTAGAGAGAGAGAGAGAGAGAGGTGGAGAGAGAGCGTCCACCTATGCCTCCATGTACAGTGAATGATCCACTTATCCATGGTGTGAGTAGCTCTTCAGAGATATTGTAATAGAATTACTTCAAAGCTACCCTGATCACATGGTTGCCTTTCCCTGGCCTTGGGGTAAACAAGCTAATTAGCTCACACCAAGTTAATAGGCCATGCCATTGAAGCCATTAAGATTAGTGGGCTTTACACAAGGTGTTGGGCAATGGAGACATGTGGTAGTACAGTAATATCGGTGGTTAAGAGACAGACACTTTGGGCTGTGGTGCACCTAAAGTGGTGCACAAGGGGGGCTATGATGACACTGCATGGTGAGGTCATTAAACATGACATCATTGTCTGGACAGCAGCCAGGAGAGATGGTAGGCTTTCATCTCTTTCTTTCTCCTCTCTCTGCACCCATTTCTCTTAAGACAACACAGACTACCTCTGTCAATCAGTCTCTCTTTCTATCTCTTAATTTTCTCTTTCTTTCTAAGTGTCTATATTCGGTGTAGCCATTTACCTATCCAGGCTGCCTGACTGCTTCTACATTCAACAACGAGTTGGCCCAAACAGAAATGGAAAAGACTCTCAGGAAACCAGGCAAGCCACTATTCATACTTCTCCTCAATTCATAAAAGTTGGGGTTCACCGCTGAGGGCAGATCGTGACTGTTGGGCCTCTCAGGACTGTGTTCAGAGTCACGCGATGGTGGCAATGGTCCCCTCCAGAGGCCAGTGGCTCCCCTCTATTTATACAGAGCCCTGTTCTGGTGTGACGGCTGATGTTGTCTGTGGCCTGGCTCTCTGAATAACCAGCTTTCTCCTCTGTAGGACCACCATGCTAATAGGGAACATGGGTTATAGGGGGACAGAGGGGCACTGTGGACTGGGTGCAAATGGAACACGCTAACAGAACGTTAGACTGACTCTCTGTCTCTTTCTGTCTCTTACACTCTCAATAAAGCTTTTTCTCTCTTATTATTCTCAACCACACTCTCTCTGTCTTTCTTTTGCTTCCTGTCTCTTTCTCTCTCTCTTTCTTTCTTTCTCTCTCTCTCACATACTCTCTCTTTCTCTGACATGTTATCCTTCTTGGATGTCTGTCGACATACAGTATGGTTGCAGAGGTTTTGATGTACAAACACACACACACACGACTAATGCCACTAACGCATGCCCAAACTTGCGCCATGTGTCAGATTACTTCGACAGGGTGGAGCGTTGGCTGAACGAGGGAATATTCCAGAAGTCAGAATTTCAGGCATTTGCTGTCGTTTGCTCCGGCACCTTGGTTATGCAGGCAGGGAGCAGCTGCTGTCATTACAGACACTGGTGGGGGTGTGTGTGTGTGTGTGTGTGTGTGTGTGTGTGTGTGTGTGTGTGTGTGTGTGTGTGTGTGTGTGTGTGTGTGTGTGTGTGTGTGTGTGTGTGTGTGTGTGTGTGTGTGTGTGTGTGTGTGTGTGTGTGTGTGTGTGTGTGTCTTTCCCTACCAACGGCCTGGGAGAAACACTCTTGCTGCATCAACCAGCCACTCCCACACAGGGAGGAATGGGGATAGGACGATGTTGACCCTAAGTGTAAGGGTTTTCCTGTGGTGAAGTAGAGGTGGACCAAAACGCAGCGTGGTTATATTGACTCATGTTTAATAAAAACAGATAAACATGAACACTACAAAACAATAAACGTGGAAAACCAAAAACAGCCCTATCTGGTACAAAACACAGAGACAGGAACAATCACCCACAAACACACAGTGAAACCCAGGCTACCTAAGTATGATTCTCAATCAGAGACAACTAATGACACCTGCCTCTGATTGAGAACCATACTAGGCCGAAACATAGAAATACCCCAAAACATAGAAAAACAAACATAGACTGCCCACCCAACTCACGCCCTGACCATACTAAATAATGACAAAACAAAGGAAATAAAGGTCAGAACGTGACACTAAGCCATTTCATTTCCACATGAAGTAACAGGAAACTAGTACTGAAAAAACTAACCTAATTGGCCCATAAAAATTTACTCATAACAGAATACCTGCAGAATAACTACAGGTTTATAACCATAATTAAAACTAAGGTTTGGTTTGGACTACATAGATATGAGACTACTTTTAAAACCTGACGATGTTCTCAGTATCAACACACAGACACAGATTATTCCCCATATCGCCTCTCACAGCCCCACACTGCACTTGCTGGGCATTCCCCAAACTTAAAGAGTTAAGACCTGGTGACAACTTGTTCTGGCTTTATTTCTGTACATCGCGTTTGTCGGCTATATTTGTTTATGCTGTGGTGTCTGGTGATCACAACCCTGGATCTGGATTCTGTGTCCTGTCTTGTGTTGCATTGATGGGTTGCAATGCAGGGGGAATTTAAAACTTGTGGTGTATTTGAGGTTTAAAAAGTATTCTGAAGTTTGTAATTTACACTGTTAAATTTCGTCCTTGATTTTCCCTTACAAAGAATGCATCAACCCCTACAAAAAATGTCTATTAATTATAATCCACATAATAATTCAAATGTCCTGATGCTGCAAGATTATTTTCTGGCTCAAATTAAGATCCTACATCTGTAGTTCCACCGTATGGTGTTTGTAGATCTGAGGGAAGTGGATAGTTGTAAGCAACATGGTGGAAGTTACCCAAGTCCATTTGGAAGACTAATAAAATCCTTACCATATTGCTTAAACCTATCCAGCCCCTTCATATCTGAAATCACTAAATGGGAAGGGACCTATGGCTAGAGGATAGGTCTCAGTATGGAAAGGGATGGGGACTAGTGTAATCAAAGAGGGTAGCAACTAGTCCTTTATAAATAGTCAGGAAGCAAGCACACTGATTGCTCAGAAATGCAGACAAACATTGAACCTGATGGGACATGAAGAAAGATAAAGATAGACAGAGAGAGGGGTTGAGAGGTGCACAGGGGATATAGGACACCTTTTGCTCCTGTGTTGTCTTGTCTCCATGGACTTTAGTCTGCCATTTTTACCTCATCAGTTGCTTATACAGAAATGAGCTTCATTATCTTCTTTAATTTTCATGAACTAATCTATACTGAACAAAAATATAAACAAAACATGTAAAGTGTTGGTCCCATTTTTCATGAGCTGAAATAAAAGATCTCCTTTACTAAAGATAATCCATTAACCTGACAGGTGTGGCATATCAATAAAATGATTAAACAGCATGATCATTACACAGGTGCACCTTGTGCTGGGGATAATAAAAGGCAACTCTAAAATGTGTGGTTTTGTCACACAACACAATGCCACAGATGTCTCAAGATTTGAGGGAGCGTGCAATTGGCATGGTGACTGCAGGAATGTCCACCAGAGCTGTAGCTAGAGAATGTAATGTTCCTTTCTCTACCAACATTATCTTCGAGAATTTTAAAGTACATCCAACCGGCCCCACAACCGTTGACCACGTGTAACCTCGCCAGCCCAGGACCTCCACATCCGGGTTCTTCACTTGCGGGATTGTCTGAGGAGGGGGATGGGGGTGCTGAGTAGTATTTCTGTTTGTTTCTGTGGAAGAACTCATTCTAATTGGCTGGGCCAGGCTCCCTAGTGGGTGGACCTGGCTCCCCAGTGGGTGGGCCTATGCCCTCCCAGGCCCACCCATGGCTGCGCCCCTGCCCAGTCATGTGAAATCCATAGATTAGGGCCTAATGAATTTAATTAAATTGACTGATTTCCTTCTATGAACTGTAACTCAGTAAAATCTTTGAAATTGTTGCTTGTTATGTTTATATTTTTGTTTAGTATATACTTTATTCATACAGTGGATCCCCACTCTACCACTTCCACTGAAGCATGGGCTTTCAGTTGGCTATGTTTGTTGATAGGATCCACTGTCATGTTTTGTTTCACTTATGGGACATAAACTGTTTCTGAGGTTGGCCTTTTGCAGATACTGTGGGTCTTCTGTTGCAATAGCAGACACGTCTGTCATCTCTGATGCCTTTTGTCGATACAGACACATCAGAGAAAGTGATGCAACAGATTGTCTTTATGCCATGCTGTTACTGTACTTTGGTAAGAATGCAGCCCAATTACTCAGCTGTAGTTTCAAGTAAAGTATAAGACAATGACTGAATTGTAAGAAAACTGGACGAATTTATGTTTCAAATTCGTTCCACGTAGAGTAAATAAAATAAACATGAATACAATCTTCGGGTTGCACGCGGACGGCAGGTGTCACAGATTAAAGCGGGATTTAGTAATAGGCATGATATTTTACAGTATTTTATCCATAGGCCTATAATGAAGATTTGGATAAATGAAAAACACCTTTGTAAGACCAATGTTCCATTACATAGGCCTCCGATACATTGCATACATTATTTCAAGGATTAAAAGGGTTCATAGACTATAACCTATATACTGCATTCCAAATATTAGCTCATTGCTATTTAAATGAAGACGACAAATTCAGAGTTTTGTTTTCCAACATATGTTTCTTTTCGATAATCAGACTGGGCTAACTTATTTCAGTGAGCACGCGACAATACTATTCCAAGCAGAGTTGATGCTCGTTTGTTGAGTAGCTTTACTGCAAATATTTTCGAAAACGAATTGTTTCTATTTCGTGTATCTTCCTTTCAGATAGACTTTCAACCTATAGCTATAGCGTGTACATTAATTGAACTGTAATGAAACAAATGATGTTTTAATTCAACAACTAGCTAGAAATGTACTACATTTCATGTAGCCTAAGTAGTGTGACATCAAAATGTAACATTAAAATACATTATTTCAAATAAATTAATGAACTAAGCGTGAAACTAATCGTGAAAATGTATATCATTTACGAATAAAAACACATGCACCTTCAAAATACTCAATTTTGCTCTTACAATTTTGATCACAGAAAACGAGAAACAAAGTGATGATATTGAAAATGTGTGCTACATGAAACGAGAAGGATGTGGACAACAATGTAAACATGTAAAATATTAAGGCAATTCCACTAACAACACTTTCAACTGCTATTTCATTGTATGAAGCAACTTTAAAACGACATTACCAACGAATGGAATATTTTCATCATCATTGCAATGCAGTGCAGCCAGCGTCCGTTGGCGTTGACGCGCGAGATACAATTCCCCACTGTCGGGCCTCGGTTTATCCAACCACGTAAAATGACGCCCCAAATAGTTCATAATACAGAGTTAAAGAAAAGGCCTGACAGCTCCTGACGACCAGCGGTGGAAAAAGTACTCAATTAGATACCTTAATAGAAAATGACTCAAGTAAAAGTGAATGTCACCCAGTAAAATACTACTTGAGTAAAAGTCTAAAAGTATTTGGTGTTAAAAGTGTTAAAGTAAAATGGAATTGCTCAAATGTACTTATGTATCAAAAGTAAAAGTACAAGTATAAATAATTTCGAATTCCTTACATTAAGCAAACCAGAAGGCACAATCTTCCTTTTTATTGGATAGCCAGGGGCACACTCCAACACTCAGACATCATTTACAAGCAACGCATTTGTGTTTAGTGAGTCCGCCAGATCAGAGGCAGTAAAGGCTGACCAGGGATTTTCTCTTGGTAATTATGTGAATTTGACCATTCTTGTCAAAATGTAAGAATACTTTTGGGTGTCAGGGAAAATGTATGGAGTAAAAAGTACATTATTATCTTAAGTAATGTAGTGAAGTAAAAGTAAACGTTTCCATAAATATAAATAGTAAAGTACAGATACCGAAAAAAACGACTAAAGTAGTACTTTCAAGTGTTTTTACTTAAGTACTTTAAACCACTGCTGAAGACTATAGTCATCACTTAACCGAACTTCGAAATGCGACTTCTTCTCTCCCCGAGGAGCACGTTTTTGGAAGAGGGATCGCCGATTATGGTTTTATAGAGATGGGGGGGAAGTGGTCGCGCTCTGTCTATATATATAAAGTCGATGGAGGATGCATTGATCTGTGTATTATCTCTTGTGTCGGCTGAGGTCAAGTGATCTCCCTTTTTTCTTCAAATGCCTTCGCCCCGCCTCCCTCGCAAAACTAGCGCTATGGGGTAGCTTATAAATAGGCTACTACAGTAGTAACAAAAGAATAGAACTTCCTTGAAGCGTGATGACCGGCTGGTTAAACTCACTGGAATATTATGTTGTTTCAATCCGCGGCTTCCTGTCCACATTGGGAAGAGTCTAAACGGGATCATTGGCTATATTGGGAAGAGTCTAAACGGGATCATTGGCTATAGGCTACCGTCTCCAGGTGTCATACGCGCAGGTAAGTAGCACGATGTCTACTCATGTATTCTCACTCAGTTGGTATGTAACATTTTTTTCGTCAAATCGGTGTGTAACAGTTGTTGTGACCGTTATTCTCACTCAGTCGGTCTGTAACATTTTTTTCATCAAGTCGGTGGGTGCAGTTGTTGTTATGATCGCAGTGTGTGTTCCTCACTAAATACATTGTTTGAAATAGCCTACCTTAAAATATTATTACATTTCATAAATGACAATTATACTATATATAGCCTGTACACTTCCTTATTTGTATTTGATGAACAGATACATACTAATATGTGATGTGGAGGGTCGACTGTTTACAATAACAATGACCTCGTGTAAAAGACAGTAGACTCAGCCACGGGAGAAAAACAACTTTTGAGGCATCAACAACTAGATCAATTTAAAAACGGGTAAAAAACAAAAAACAAAAACGGGTTACATCATCAACTGTAACCAATAAGAGGCGGGACTTCCGTTTCAGTTGCATCAACTGTTGTTTTATCACTGCCAGAGCCTAAGAAAATATGTAATAAGTGATAGAAATAAATATTAATTATTTAAAAAATATATACATTATATTATATAATGCAACAATGCATGGACTTGTCAATCTCAACTGTTCATTTCTGTATTATCAATGGTGGTGCTTAGGGTAGACCGAGGCTAAATTAACACATTTTGCCTTTTACTTATTTCTGAAAAGATTGTTTGAGTTAGATTAATAATATTTTTATACAAACAACACACATGTCTTAGCAACCATTACACACTGTAATTACGTTTCTAGGACATACAGACGTTTACAGTTCAACGAGAGTGGCAGAAGTGAAATGTTACAATTAAATGTAACAGGCTGCAGGGTTCAATTGTAAAAATAAGTGTTAATTGAAAAATGTTATGATTTGAAACTGATATTTAGATGGAAATAAACTAAGTTGACAAAAAAAAGTTATAATTAAAAACGAATTATCCAAAATGAATATAAGCATTCAAAAGTATGAACTGTACTTACTTAAAAAAAAGGTATTATCTTAGTTGTACTGGGAAACTTGATGTAAAGAAGTGAAATGTTCTATCATTATGTGAATGTGTCTAAATACCATATAAAATACCAATTTATAAAATGTTTCATTTGATCCCCAATTACTAATTTTAATCTAATCTGAGTCTTTTGAAAGAAAATACTACAATAATTATTGTCATCAACTAATCAAAAGATCTATTCTTACAGATAAATTATATATGATTAGATACATGGGGAATGTTCCACTGGTCATAAAAAAATGGAGGCATCAAGACTATTCATGTTAGGCCTCAAAACACGTTTTGGTCAATAAAATAAAAAATGATTGACTGGTACTCCTAAAACGTCTCAGGTATGTAGAGACATTAACCAAGTATTAGCACATTGAATAACAGCTTTCTAAGTGGTTTCCAATTTGTTGGTGTTACAACTGACCCTGTGCATACTACCACTTGTGCCATAAAGGCCCATACCTCATGGCAGAGGATGCAGCATGCTGTTATTGTTCCATGACCATACTATCCCAACCTCATTGGCTTTTCTTGTCTTGTTTCAGATAGAGGAGAACTCTAGCCATCCTTCATACCCAGTTGATGGGTATGTGTGAATGTGTTAGTGTAGATGTGTCAGGCCTTGCAGTGCTGAAGCAGCACAGAATGGTTTGTGGGCAATACAGGAATACAGGCTGTACTGTGCTGTTGCAGTAACGCCTGGAGAAACATGGAAAAAAGGATTGGAAGAGTGAAAGCAATACACAAATAGTTCCACCTGCTATGCTAAGCCCTGGAGGGCCACGGTGTATGCAAGCTTTTGTTACAACCCAGCTCTAACACACCTGATTAAACTAATTGTGGTTTAAGACCACAATCAATTAAATCAAGTGTGCCGGAGCACAAGCCTGCATACACCGTGGCCCTCCAGGTCCAGAGTTGCCCAACCTGTGCTTACACCCACCCTATCCCCTCAGACGTAGACACAGAAGTGTCTAAGGCAAGGACTTGAGAGTTCAGCCTGGGTACAAGAGAGGATGGCTGTGGTGTTATGTGCATGTCTGTGACAACGTGAGCGAAGCCTGGACATCCGAGGCTTGTGACCGCCATTCTGTGACAGGCTGCCTTGCTGTAGCAGCACGTAAATATTGGAGTTCACCACTGCTGAAGCCTCCAGTATTGACGGTGCTGTTGAAGCAAAGCATTGCCGTTCGACATCAGTGTATGGGCTACCTGGTTGAATTAAACAAAGAGTTAATTTTTTAATTTTTTATGTTTTATTTGTATTCTTGATCAAATACATTCTCAATTCTATTTCAATTTAAAGAATTGTACTTTTGGAAATATACTTTAGGACACAGGAAATTGATGTCAAATAAAATATACTGTATAAATTGAGACTAATGGTGAGGTGAAGTATATTGACATTATGGCCCTCAACATTATTATCCTTTGTCGCCATCTGCTGGTCAATCCAGTCTGACTCTCAGAGAATGGATCCATCTCAATAGTCTGAAATCCACTGATTTCTCACTTCCCCCCTGCTGCTCCGCCAATAGACAATCCCTCAGGGACATTCTACCTGCCCCAATGGACATTTGCCCTGCCCCCACCCCCCAATGGACATGTATTAGTGTTACAGTTGTAAATATGTGTATGTTTTAATTATTATTTGTATTGTTTCATTCACTTCTCTTTTTGACCTGCACTGTCGGAGCTCGGAGCTTAAGAATTTCACTGTACCCTGCAATTACATCTGCACCTCTGTGCATGTGACTAATAAACTCATCATACAGTAGGAATTGGCCGATGGGAGACACTGAGATGGGTATAATACTGTAACTTCCCCACACCTGGCAGAGAAGTCATCCCTGGCTAGTTGGTCAGTCCCACAGTGGAACACCATGTCGTGGTGAGAGGGTCTCTGGACCGGTACAGGATGAGATGTGCTGGAGTTCTAAGGCAGGTGTGGGAAATTCCCATTCAGTTTTGGATGTTCCACGAAAATGGATATCCTTGTCGCCAAAGCCTCCAGAGATTTGTTGTTGGAGCAGAATATTTGGAAGAATCTGTGTTTCCTGGACAGAGAAGTGCAATTCTAGAACCTCAACTCTGGATCGATGGATGTTCCTCTCAACCGAAAGTGCCAATGGATACAAACCATAGAACTGTGCTTCTTGAGCCATGCCATTGTAGTCAGAGAATTCTGCTGGCAAGGTGATTTGACCTGTCCTCATATAATCCAGGATGTATTTAAAGAAAGTCCCATCTCTATCTACAAAAACTTGTCCACTGATAACTTTAAAATCTGTATCTTTGCCATCCAGGATCCTAGCTATTCTTGAGTCTTGGTGTCTTCTGAGAGTTGACAGAGTAGTGGTGAATTTTTGACCTCCATTATTGAATGATATTAGGTCCTGGGCACCCATGTATAGATGAATGACAGTTTAAATCATTGCAGACAAGAATGGGTCTAAGGAGAGGAGTGGTATTCAGTGAACATATCCTGGCAACACCAACCGTAAACAAAACAAATCTCATGCTAGGTGAGTGCAGTCACATAACTTCAATTGGAGAGGCTGGTGACAGTACAGAATGTTACCACTGGGGGCTAATATGAGCCACAAATTGAGATTGATCATTCAGCCCCAATGGAGTAAATTGAGTAATAAAACACAGGAGTTGGAGGCACCTTAATTGGTGAGGACGGGCTCGTGGTAATGGCTGGAGCGGAATAGTATCAAATACATCAAACACATGGTTACCATGTGTTTGATTCCATTCAATTCATTCCGTTACAACCATAATTATGAGCTGTCCTCCCCTCGGCAACCTCAGGTGGTACTAAAGTAACTAAATGGAGTACAGTGAGGTTGGCCCCCCAGGTGGATGGTTTGGCTCCAGACAGTAGACATGGATCTAAAGTTACATCTACATTCATTCAACATGGGATTAGCATTATTATTTTTTTGTTGCATTGTTTTTTTATGTTTTAGCTTTGTGTCTGTTTTATTCAGACTACACTCCTGTCTGTTTAGTTCAGTAAATGACAGTGAGTGGCACTTAATCTGAAAAAACAGGAGGGGTAATATGTGAGAATATGTTTCTGTAGTCTCCCCAAGTTCAATATGATAATGTTTATTTAGTTGTAGGTAATAAATTAAAGCAATGCTAAACAACAAAATGTAGAAGTGATTTGATTGTTTTTTGTTCACATATTAGTGTAGCTACATTTGTGTGGATTAACAGTAAAGTCAATTCATTTCTTATTTAATTTGTGAAGCATTGATCTTCAGTGATTCTTCATAATGAAGTCCTTCCCCCCTTTGGGCTCAAATCCAACCTATCTGTCAATAACAGCAAGCAATCAGTGTAAAGTAGCCAGACATAGTTGATTAGCAAGTCGTTTGGTAATAATGTACAGTATCTTCATTGGAGATTAAAAAACAACTGGATATATTGCAGCAATTTAAAGGTATCAACTAGTTACATTGCGCAACTATGTTGCAAGGAAGTCGGTTACACCAGGGGATGCACACATACTAGCCATAGGTCCTCCTCCCCCAATTGACAGGATTCCGTGGCTCCTCCTTGACGAGATTATCCCATCGCGGTGTATCACGTCTGGCCAGCCACCCCTCGGCAAAACAGCAGTACGTTTTCTCTTTTCCCTCCGGAGCTTCAAGTGCAGGACTAGCTAAACATCCCGAACACAGACAGCCATGGCAGAAAACGCCGACTTGGATAACCACCGAATTAAGAGCTTCAAAAACAAGGGGCGCGATGTCGAGGTGAGAATCTAGTTAGGCTAACGTTAGCTGGCTGGCTAACTAGCCGTTAGCAACGAGTGCTTGCGAACACTCGGGGTTACCTAGCTCTCAATTCGGTTTGGTTGCTGCAGTATTTCATTGTCAGTCATTGTTGAAGTTTTCTTTTTCTATAATGTGTCGCCGATTATGATATATCATTCCACATCCACTAACTAGCTAAAGTTTATCTTGCGGAGCGGGCGCGGCTTTCGCAAGGCCTGCTTGCTAGCTAGCTAGCCAGGAAAGTTGCTAACTCTGTGCTTACTAGCAGTTAGTTAGCTTGTGATAGACATATTTTTTAAAAATTTACTCTTGGCATCAACTACATTAAAGTAATAGTTATAATTTGTAAACGGAACCAGACAACGAACTATCTTTATGTTGGTCATGGGCATGACATTTGATATTTCGAGTTGGCAAGTGAGTCACTGTAATTTAACTGAGCTAGATACGCTTACCAGCTAACCAAACCAGCTAATTATAGCTAGTTGTATGTGTCAAAATGGGCGGATGATGCACATTAACTGTTACAAAACAACTAGCACAACTCAACTTCTACGGCTGCAACAGTTGAGATTCGGCGTTATTAATCAGTTTATAATAATATACCCAGCTAACTAACTCATACGTGAATGAACAGCTTGCAATTCAATATCCCAGTGACCGCAGGGTGGGTGTTCAACAAACAGTGAGGTAGAGCAGTTGCACCATAAACACCATAGCACATCTGGAACTAAAGCTAATGATGCTACTGTCACCATGCTGATTCAATAAACATTCCGAGTGGCGCAGCGGTCTAAGGCACTGTATCTCAGTGCTAGAGGCGTCACGACAGACCCTGCTTCGAATCCAGGCTGTCTCACAACCTGCCGTATTTGGAGTCCCATAGGGCGGTGCACGATTGGCCCAGCGTCGTCTGGGTTTGGCTCGGGTAGGCAGTCTCTGTAAATAAGAATTTGTTCTTAAACGACTTGCCTACTTAAATAAAGGTCAAATTAAAACCCAGTACTCGATGATTAGGGCCACACATTTAATTCAAAGGGACATGCCATTTCCCTTGTATCTGTATAGATCACACATCCTTAACATAAATATTCCACTTTTGGGACGACATAACATGTTGACTATCCCATATTCTTATGTATTAGAAACACAGTAATCTCGGATGGAGGGCATGATGGATTACTGTCCATCTGGTATGTGCTATATTGAGCAGAGAGGAAACAGAAGTGCGGCATGGTTGTTTTGGGGCCAAGTGCCAGTGTGACTTGCACATGTCTGACGACCCACCAGCCCCGCTGACAAGCTTGCAGCAGCTCAGCCAAGAATACGAGATGGATCACTTGTTGTCAGAGACGAAAGGCCTTGTCCAGATACAGCCCCTATCCTTTAGGCACAGTAACCTATCAGATCTATAGAAGTGCCCCAGGGCAACACACTCACCCTGCTCCTATGGTGCTGAATTCTACTGCATCAGAGGACACACACAGCATCTTCAGTGAGATTTAGGCTGTGTTTAGACTTCAAGGAATGTTAAAAGCTGTAGGTTACAGAAAATGTATCCCTTTCACAAGTTCTGACCTACACCACCACAGAGGGCCACAGTGACTGCCGTGTATGACGTTGTTACAATACAATAATAATCCCAACATATAACAGGATACTCCACAATCAACATTGGCTATGCAGAATAAGTAGTATTCAAATGTAAAGAAAGGTTGAAGACCTCTGGTGTGTTGTCCAGGAGCTGAGGCAGTCTTCCCTCTCTCAGGAAGTGTCGCCCTCTTGTCCCAGCATGGAATGAGTGTCCTAGAGAAATGCCTGGAATTCCATAGATTTGATCGATCGTTGTTGAGTTTCAGAGGTCTCTGACTTCCTCCTCCCAGCTCGCCAGTTGAGCCACTCTCAGGCTTTCTCTCATGGCTGATTCACTATCCTCCCTAAACACAGTTCCCACAAAAGGCAGTGTTGACAAAACATTGTGTTCCGTCTTCAATAGATGGAGTGTTTCAAACACATACGGAACCACATCAGATTTTTACTGCGACCTTGAGTTAGGGTGTCAGGGCAGGGTTTTGCCAGCAGCAGCAGGTCACACCTTTGAGTTGGTGGATAAATGTAAACAGAATCATTGCTTGCATGAGGGAGGTTACACAGCGTTAGTAATATGAACCAAGATGCCCCGACTGGCAATCAAGTTAACATGATCCTCTGCCGCCTGTTGCCAACATGCAGCAGTACACTTGTAATCTAAAGCCCAGTCTGTAAACAAAATGGAGCCAGTTCCAATTGACTAACATTGCATGTGGTTTGTTTGCGTGTATGGGCTGTCTTTTTAATGCTCTAGTAGTTAGGCTCATCTCTGACTGTTCTCCTCTCTCTTACAGACTATGCGAAGACATCGCAATGAAGTGACAGTGGAGCTGAGAAAGGTGAGCCTCAGCATCTCAATTGACTGTTTATAGTTCAGTCGCATCCAATGAACTAACCCATTAGCCTACTTCTGCTCCTCCCCACACTGAAATTACACAGGCTAAATCTCCACACTATCCTCTGGTTTGTGTCCTGGCCCACTCCACAGATGCCATTCCAGTGCTGCAGTGTCTGTCATGTACCTCTTATTTAGGTATGTGTGGCACAACAGACAGGCACTGTCATTTTAATTGATACATGCAGGCCCTTTTTCCAGCCTGTTAAGTCTTTCTGGGATGTGGATGTTAGGTGGAAGCAGGGTTATATAATTAATTCATCATTATTGTGATGGGAAACGATGCAGTTTCTGTTTATCAAATTGGCCGAGACCGAGCAGCCTGGTCCACCCCTGCCCCTTATGGGCTGCTCTGTCTGCTGAGTCCTTTTGTTTATAAGTAGGTGTGTGTGTGTGTGGAAACTACCCCCCTTCTTATGCTCAGGTTGTTGTTGAAGAGTCAGGATGCCTTGGCTGTATTTAGGTCATCCCTCTCTCGCTCTCCCACCCTGTCAGAGAGGCCAGACTGGTCTTACCCCTCAGCCTTGGGGAGGGTTTCCCTCTCCTGGCCTGCAGAAGCACAGAGCTCTGGCCAGGGGCCATTAAGTAGGTTCATCAGACACACAGGGTTGTCTTGGACGTATGACTCTATAGCAGCTGCTCTGGGTAGAACCATGACCATTCCTCTGGATGTATGACTCTATAGCAGTTTCTCTGGGTAGAACCATGACTATTAGAGGGGATGGTGCCAAACTGAACTTAGATCAGCATCTGGGGGGGGACTTCATTCCATTGGAATATGACTCTGAGCTGAGATGATACAATGAAAATGATTGACACTGACCATACCGGTCACTTATTGAAGGCATTTAGCTGATATCGTTCATTGCGATAAGAAGCCTATATTAGAGAATCTACTCTGAGCCCTTGGTCTTTGCACTAAGGCCCCAACATGTCCTCTGAATGTGGCTTGCAGAAGTGTTTCAGGAAGTCTGAGCTGACCAGCAGTTTTGTAGAAACATATCCAGTAGGCCTGTATGATTTGACGACAAGTGAGAGAACTTCCGTTTTTTATGCTAAAAAGCCAGGTCCTACCCTTACAGAAGAGCAAACCACTAATGTAGGATGAGTGACACAGCAGTTTTCTCACATAGCAGTATGTGTGCTGCAGAAGAGACCTGTCTGTGCAGAGATGGATGCATTCCTCCCTCGTGCTATCTGCCACTAACATCACTGGGAGGTTATGGGAGCAGTCTTAGCCTGTAGGAGTCAAGCAGGGAATCTATTCCCTCGCCGTGTGGGTGAATGTTTCTAATAGCATTCACTCCTATATTCCTTCTAAGATTCAACACTTAAAATATATATCCCCCCCCCCCCCATAGAACAAACGAGATGAGCACCTTCTGAAGAAGAGGAACGTTCCACAGGAGGAGAGCCTGGAAGACTCAGACATAGACTCTGACTTCAAAGGGGTGAGTCAGTCCTCATTTTCTCTCACACTATGGCTTCAAGGAATATGTTTCCTAGCTCTAACCTTGCAACATGTAAACGCGTAGCTACAGTAAATCTCACAACTCTAGTTTTTTGTTTTGCAGCAAAATGTAACACTGGAAGCCATCTTACAGGTAAGCCTGCATTCTGTCAGTGTTGTGGAGACCCATCCCGTACATACACCTTGAGCTGTTGGAGCTAACCTCGTGTTCTCGCTCTCCTTCCTGTCAGAATGCTGTCAGTGACAACGGACTCATCCAGCTCAGTGCCGTGCAGGCAGCCAGAAAACTCCTGTCCAGTGACAGAAACCCCCCCATCGACGACTTGATTAAGTCCGGCATCCTGCCCATCCTGGTCAAATGCCTGGAGAGGGACGACAAGTAAGTCTGCTTTATGGGGGGGAGGAAGAGACTGTATGGGTCATGGGGCACCTTTGCCCTGGAAGAGTAATGGAAAGATGGTGGTAAATTGCCCCTGTGGTAATTCTGTGTGATGCCCCTTTCAAAAGTCGGAGAAGGGCAAAAGGAGAGGAGGCTGAAAACCGGAGCGTGAATGAGTGGGTAGACTAGCCCCGTATGTGTTAGACTGCTCTCTCTCCATTGTCTCTCTCTACATTCTCTGTCATGCTCTGGGGATACTGGTGTGCCCTCCCTCTCCTCCGCATGACTGGGCTGATGTGAACACTGTAGCAGGCTGTAGACACACAGACGGATAGGAGAGAAAGTGTGTTCCGCTCTGATGCACTAGCACTGCCCCACAGCTGACAGCTCTGTCTCTTCAGTGGTGGGGATGGGGAGCGATGAGGGGGGGGTTTGTGTTTTGTAGAAACAGTAGGGTGGGGGAGGTTGGGTGATGGAGGCAGGAGCGTGAGGAGATGCAGAGAGAGATGGATAGATATACACCCACATACACTACCGTTCAGAAGTTTGAGGTCACTTAGAAATGTCCTTGTTTTGAAAGAGAGCACTTTTTTTGTCCCTTAAAATAACATCAATTTGATCAGAAATACAGTGTGGACATTGTTAGTGTTGTAAATGACTATTGTAGCTGGAAACGGCTTATTTTTAATGGAATATCTACACTGGTGTACAGAGGCCCATTATCAGCAATCATCACTCCTGTCTTCCAATTGGATTATCATTTTAAAAGGCTAATTGATCATTCAAAAACCCTTTTGCAATTATGTTAGCACAGCTGAAAACTGTTGTTCTGATTAAAGAAGCAACGAAACTGGCCTTCTTTAGACTAGTTGAGTATCTGGAGCATCAGCATTTGTGGGTTTGATTATAGGCTCAAAATGGCCAGAAACAAAGGACTTTCTTCTGAAACTCATCAGTCTATTCTTGTTCTGAGAAATAAAGGCTATTCCATGTGAGAAATTGCCAAGAAACTGAAGATCTCGTACAACACTGTGTTCTACTCACTTCACAGAACAGTACAAACGGCCTCTAACCAGAATAGAAAGGAGTGGGAGGCCCTGGTGCACCACTGAGCAAGAGGACAAGTGCATTCGTGTCTAGTTTGAGAAATGGACGCCTCACAAGTCCCTCAACTGGCAGCTTCATTAAATAGTACCTGCAAAACACCAGTTTCAATGTCAACAGTGAAGAGGCGACTCCGGGATACTGGCCTTCTAGGCAGAGTTGCAAAGAAAAAGCCATATCTCAGACTGGCCAATAAAAAGTAGAAGATTAAGATGGGCAAAAGAACACAGACACTGAACAGAGGAACTCTGCCTAGAAGGCTAGCATCCCGGAGTCGCCTCCTCAGGGTTGGTGTTGAGACTATTATTTTGCGGGTACTATTTAAAGAATCTGCCAGTTGAGGACTTGTGAGGCATCTCTTTCTCAAACTAGACACTCCAATGGACTTGTCCTCTTGCTCAGTGGTGCACTGGGGCGTCCTACTCCTTTCTATTCTGGTTAGAGGCAGTTTGCGCTAACACAACGTGCCATTGGAACACAAGAGTGATGGTTGCTGATAATGGGCCTCTGTACACCTATGTAGACATTCCATTAAAATGATCCTTCTCCAGCTACAACAGTAATTTACAACATTAATGTCTACACTGTATTTCAGATCAATTTGATGTTACTTTAATGGATAAAAATGTTGCTTTTCTTTAAAAAACAAGGTATATAGGAGCTACAGAAGACCACATTAGACCGAGGTGGGGGTTAGTGGTGATGCAGGTTGATATGGATTGTTGATCAGTAGCCATGTGCTGTTGATGGGCTTATTGGTCGTGTTTTGTTGTCTGGGGACAGCTTCTGTTTGTCTCTTCATATAGCTAGGCTCATTTACTCTCTCCTCTTCCCCAGTCCCTCTCTCCAGTTTGAGGCTGCCTGGGCGTTGACCAACATAGCATCAGGGACGTCACAACAGACTCAAGCTGTGGTCAAATCTAGTAAGTAGTTTCTAGTTCTTCTGTGGCCCAGTTTCAAACTGACCCATCAGGCATACATAATGGACCGGTCTATATGAGCCAACCTATCCATCTGGTTCCTGGTATAGAAACACCTGTTCTCAACTGTCTTCCCCATCTCTCTGTCTCTTGTCTGCCAGACCCTCACTCTACCTCTGTCTAACTTATGTCTCTTTCTCTACCTCTAACTAATGTCTCTAACTGATGGATCTCTCTACCTCTGTCTAACTGATGTCTCTGTCTCTCTCTGTTGTCTACAACGTTGTCTAACATATGGGTCTGCCTTTCTCTCTACATGTCCAGATGCTGTGCCTCTATTTCTGCGGCTGCTACAATCTCCTCACCAGAACGTATGTGAACAGGCCGTGTGGGCGCTAGGCAACATCATCGGTGAGTGATGGCTCACACACATGCATACACACACACACACTGGCCGATGCCAGTCAATGACACACCTGTGTTCTTCCCGTGCAGGCGATGGACCGCAGTGCAGGGATTACGTAATCTCCCTGGGCGTGGTCAAGCCCCTGCTGTCATTTATTAACCCCTCCATCCCCATCACCTTCCTCCGCAACGTCACCTGGGTCATCGTCAACCTCTGCCGCAACAAGGACCCACCGCCCCCCATGGAGACAGTACAGGAGGTAAGACAGACAGAGGTGTGTGAGACCCAGCACAGTCATTCAATCGAACTGGATGTCGTTGATATCCATCTTGTCTCATCGCTGCAACGGGCTCGGGAGAGGAGAAGGTCGAGTCATGCGTCTTCTGAAACATGACCCGCCAAACAGCGCTTCTTAACACCTGCTCGCTTAACCAGGAAGCCAGCTGCACCAATGTGTTGGAGGAAACACTGTTCAACTGACGACCGAAGTCAGCCTGCAGGCGCCCGGGCTGCCACGAGTCGCTTTAGCGCGATGATCCAAGTAAAGCCCCCCCCCGGCCAAACCCTCCCCAAACCCAGACGACACTGGGCCATTTGTAAGGCAGGGACTCCTGGTCACGGCCGGTTGTGACACAGCCTGGAATCGAACCCAGGTCTGTAGTGACACTTCAAGTACTGCGATGCTGTGCCTTAGACTGCTGCACCACTTGGAGGCCAATCTGACTGAATTATGATCTTCACATAGACGTTTGTCGTCAATATTAGCTGAACCCTTTGCCCAACAGCTCTGGCTGTGTTCCATGTGTTTGGCTCTGAGGACAATCAGACGATGGGGGATTTGATTAGGGAAAGTGGTCTGGGACTTTGGGTGCTGCCTAGCATTCTGCTTCCCTGTTCCCAACCATCTAGCCTGGTCCTGGAGGTCTGCATTGTCTGCCTGCTGAAACAGAAAACACCCTGGGTCCTGTCTGTTGATCTATAGTCGCTTCATTGTACGCCTCCAATCATTATGCCTGACTCTCCTCTCTACCTCTTCCAGATTCTACCTGCTCTCTGTGTATTGATATACCACACTGATATAAATGTAAGTATCACCCTACTATCACAACAGCAAAGCTAGTTGCTTTGCCATTCCCTATGGAAATTCCCTGGTTCTAACGCCGTCCTCTCTCTGTGGTCAGATCCTAGTGGATACAGTGTGGGCCTTGTCCTATCTCACAGATGGAGGGAACGAACAGATCCAGATGGTCATCGACTCGGGGGTTGTCCCCTTCCTCGTCCCCCTGCTCAGCCACCAAGAGGTCAAAGTTCAGGTATGTCTGCTTCCTTTCCCCTGATTGGAAGTAGGATTAGGGCTGTTACGGTGACCGTATTACCGCCACATCAATGGTCATTAGTCATGTCCGCAGTCAAATGCCACGTGACCGTTTAGTCAGGGTAACTAGGCTTCTATAGCTCTGATGCTGCTGCTGTTCTTCAGTAGCCTACCAAACTTGCTAACTGCCTGGTACTCAGCACTCTATTGTCCCTCTAATCACTCTGACATTAATGCAAATGTATTTGAAAATCTAATAAAACACTTCATGAGAGCTCATGTTGCGCAACATTTTAATAGGCTATGCAATTGCGTGAGAAAACAAATCAAATCATATTTATTTATATAGCCCTTCGTACATCAGCTGATATCTCAAAGTGCTGTACAGAAACCCAGCCTAAAACCCCAAACAGCAAGCAATGCAGGTGTAGAAGCACGGTGGCTAGGAAAAACTCCCTAGAAAGGCCAAAACCTAGGAAGAAACCTAGAGAGGAACCAGGCTATGTGGGGTGGCCAGTCCTCTTCTGGCTGTGCCGGGTAGAGATTATAACAGAACATGGCCAAGATGTTCAAATGTTCATAAATGACCAGCATGGTCGAATAATAATAAGGCAGAACAGTTGAAACTGGAACAGCAGCACAGTCAGGTGGACTGGGGACAGCAAGGAGTCATCATGTCAGGTAGTCCTGGGGCACGGTCCTAGGGCTCAGGTCCTCCGAGAGAGAGAAAGAAAGAGAGAATTAGAGAGAGCATAATATGTGGGGTGGCCAGTCTTCTGGCTGTGCCGGGTGGAGATTATAACAGAACATGGCCAAGATGTTCAAATGTTCATAAATGACCAGCATGGTCGAATAATAGTAAGGCAGAACAGTTGAAACTGGAGCAGCAGCATGGCCAGGTGGACTGGGGACAGCAAGGAGTCATCATGTCAGGTAGTCCTGGGGCATGGTCCTAGGGCTCAGGTCCTCCGAGAGAGAGAAAGAAGGAGAGAATTAGAGAACGCACACTTAGATCCACACAGGACACCGAATAGGACAGGAGAAGTACTCCAGATATAACAAACTGACCCTAGCCCCCCGACACATAAACTACTGCAGCATACATACTGGAGGCTGAGACAGGAGGGGTCAGGAGACACTGTGGCCCCATCCGAGGACAGGGCCAAACAGGAAGGATATCACCCCACCCACTTTGCCAAAGCACAGCCCCCACACCACTAGAGGGATATCTTCAACCACCAACTTACCATCCTGAGACAAGGCTGAGTATAGCCCACGAAGATCACCGCCACGGCACAACCCAAGGGGGGGGCGCCAACCGAGACAGGATGACCACAACAGTGAATCAACCCACTCAGGTGACGCAC
Organism: Oncorhynchus nerka; assembly: GCF_034236695.1. Lineage (NCBI taxonomy): Eukaryota > Metazoa > Chordata > Actinopteri > Salmoniformes > Salmonidae > Oncorhynchus > Oncorhynchus nerka. The sequence continues at coordinate 65,000,652 of NC_088400.1, read as the reverse complement.
CCCCCCCAGGGACGGCATGAGAGAGCCCCAGTAAGCCAGTGACTCAGCCCCTGTAATAGGGTTAGAGGCAGAGAATCCCAGTGGAAAGAGGGGAACCGGCCAGGCAGAGACAGCAAGGGCGGTTCGTTGCTCCAGAGCCTTTCCGTTCACCTTCCCACTCCTGGGCCAGACTACACTCAATCATATGACCCACTGAAGAGATGAGTCTTCAGTAAAGACTTAAAGGTTGAGACCGAGTTTGCGTCTCTGACATGGGTAGGCAGACCGTTCCATAAAAATGGAGCTCTATAGGAGAAAGCCCTGCCTCCAGCTGTTTGCTTAGAAATTCTAGGGACAATTAGGAGGTCTGCGTCTTGTGACCGTAGCGTACGTGTAGGTATGTACGGCAGGACCAAATCAGAGAGATAGGTAGGAGCAAGCCCATGTAATGCTTTGTAGGTTAGCAGTAAAACCTTAATCAGCCCTTGCTTTGACAGGAAGCCAGTGTAGAGAGGCTAGCACTGGAGTAATATGATAAAATTTTTTGGTTCTAGTCAGGATTCTAGCAGCCGTATTTAGCACTAACTGAAGTTTATTCAGTGCTTTATCCGGGTAGCCGGAAAGTAGAGCATTGCAGTAGTCTAACCTAGAAGTGACAAAAGCATGGATTAATTTTTCTGCATCATTTTTGGACAGAAAGTTTCTGATTTTTGCAATGTTACGTAGATGGAAAAAAGCTGTCCTTGAAATGGTCTTGATATGTTCTTCAAAAGAGAGATCAGGGTCCAGAGTAACGCCGAGGTCCTTCACAGTTTTATTTGAGACGACTGTACAACCATTAAGAAAAACAGAGTGATGGCTTCTATTAAAAAGAGGAGGATCCCGTCAGCTTTCTATTGGCTAGGCCTACTATATTTATTTATCAACTTTCCTAATATTAAGCACATTGCTTCTCTTTACAACAGGAGTATAGCCTACCTGGCTGGCATGAAATAAACCACAGCGTCCTCCATTCACTATATAAGTGCATAGATCGCATAATTTTTTCCCCTCCCTACACCTGTTCCGAGACAGCATTAAATCAAGAATAGTCTGATGGGTGACAATGTTAGCCTATCGTTTGTGAGTGATGTATTATCACTTGTGAATGATGCCCAGTGTGTGCAGTAAGACAAACGCTGCATTCTTTTTTTGCCCAACTTTTCCCAATCACCTCATGTAGCCTAGCCCATAGGCCTATATGTTTTGATAAGGTTTGTATCACAACTAAAGTGGCCAAATAACTTATTAAAATGAAGCACATGAATCCACTTTACAACTGGTGTAGTGCCTAACTGGCATACATAGGTGGCGCTTGAGTTTCAAGCTTGAGGAATTGCATTTTCACCATAGAAATGCACCTTTTTTAATATTAAAGCATTACATGCAGAATCGCATTTACGTTCACTTTGAGAACAGTATTTTCCTGCTAATTGATTGAATTTTGGAACATTCATGCTTATAGCCTACTGCCGTGTGCGCATTGCTGCACTTATGTGATTAAATAGCCTAATAGTTTATCAACATTTTAAGATAAATGCTCTGATCTGTTGCATCAACCTCATTGCTTTTAAAGTTTTTTTTGATGCGAGTTGTTGTATTAATTTGGGCTTTATCGCATTCCACAACAGTCCCAGAGTATGTTTAGAATAATGATTTCTTTCACAGGACAAGCGGACCAACAGAATAGGTACATTTTTGTACTATGGGGGATAGTAGATTGACATAGGCTAGTGCTTTTGCTGTTCGTTGGACCTACTCATCTGGTTGGCTGATGAAAAGTAGGCTAAATGTGGACAGTTCAAACATAAAACCGAAGCGCGCAGTTGCGTCACGATGTGTCGGTCTTCACTTGTAGCCTACTTCTTAGCTGAGATGCCTGTGAGAAGGACCTGATCACGTGACAAGCAGATTTCTTTTTTAGGGGATTAAGGCCACACAAGGTGATGCCACTGGGAAATTCGAGGCCCGTTGAGAATATTATCAAGTGCTTGTCAACTTGTGAATGAGAGACTGATGATGTGCAGCCTGCACCAGAAACGGTGCTCATGTCATTCATGAGACTTTATTCAAATCATCATCAGTCGCATCATGCGGCCTTATGTTTTCATTTTTAATGCATTCTATCTCCCAACGTTGGTGTATCAACTAAAGTTGCACACATAACTAAATTAAACATATAGGAGTACCTGTTTATTTTTTATTGCTCAACACAGAATAGCCACATTTGCAAACAACTTAAATTGTTTGGAGAAAATATCCTTTATTTAATTTAGCTCTGTTCAATTGTGTTCTTCATACTATAAAATAATGCTTGTCTGCTAAACTAGTGTAGCCCACAGTCATATGGCATAGCCAGATCAGGACCTAACATAAGGGCAACTCAGAGTATGCCATTCTGTTCTTCTGAAATAGACTACATTTTCTTTAGAGCTGTCTAAAATAAATAGTGGATTTATTGTGAGGGTGTAGGCTATATTACATGGATTTATTAATGTTCCAAAGGTCTGCATCAGTGACTTGTAGGCTGTGTGGAAGCCAGGAGATGCTAAACGTGTTTATGTTAAATAACGGTCAATTACCGTGTGATTGACAGTTTATTTGCTTGACAATCACCGGCTGACAATTTCATGACCGTCACATCCCTAAGTAGGATGAAGTCTCCCCTACTCTGATCTAAGGTCAGTTTCCAGTTTTCCCTCTAATGGTTGAGGTTAGGCTTGTGGGAAGGGTAATATACCTGGAACTTACTGTATGGAATGTGTGACTTCCTGTGACGTCATTAACCACCTATGATGTCATATCCTGTAGACTGCAGCTCTGAGGGCAGTGGGGAACATTGTGACGGGGACAGACGAGCAGACGCAGGTGGTGCTCAACTGTGACGTCCTTTCGCACTTCCCCAACCTGCTCACACACCCCAAGGAGAAGATCAACAAGGTAACAGGCACACTTTTAGATGCTATTTGGTGGCATATGTTTGTTTTGCTGTAACTAAGTCCTGTAGCGTTGAAATGGGATGGACCCCAGTGTCGTTTATTTCCAACAGTATCTATACCTCTGTGTAACGGTCTCAGTCGTACTCATGTGGTCCATGGTGTGCGTGTCTGTGGGTTTCTCTCAGCTGAATGGCTTCCTGTGTGTGTGTGTATCCCTCCCGCCCACTAGGAGGCCGTGTGGTTCCTGTCCAACATCACAGCAGGCAACCAGCAGCAGGTGCAGGCCGTCATCGACGCTGGCCTGCTGCCCATGATCATCCACCAGCTGGCTAAGGTGAGTCGCTGAGCCCTTATGTAGCCCTACGAAGCATTATGTAGTCCCTATGTCCTTGTGGAGATCTGTAAGGAACACTACCCTAACCACTGACAACCTCTCTCTGTGTTTGTCTGCAGGGAGACTTTGGCACACAGAAGGAGGCAGCCTGGGCCATCAGCAACTTGACAATAAGTGGAAGAAAAGATCAGGTATGTTCTACCAGGGCTGTTTACATCAATACCCAATCCATACAGCGTTGCGTTTTGTATGGTCCTGATTGGCTGGTTAAGTTTACCCGTCTGTAGGCAAAGCAAGGCCCTGATAGGCTGATCTGCTATGTTCTACCCGACCCTATAGGTGGAGTACCTGGTGCAGCAGAATGTGGTTCCTCCGTTCTGCAGCCTGCTGTCTGTGAAGGACTCCCAAGTGGTTCAGGTGGTCCTAGACGGCCTCAAGAACGTCCTCATCATGGCCGGGGAAGAGGCCAGCACCATCGCTGAGATCATAGAGGAGTGTGGAGGTCAGTGTGTGGGTTAGAGGGGGGAGTGCTTGTGTGTCAGTTCACCATGTTGCCATTGTATGACAGTGTAGTGTTGTTACTGTGAAACACACATTCTAGATTGATTCACTGTGATGGACTTTCATGCTAATTTCTCTCTGCCCATCAGGTCTAGAGAAGATCGAGAACCTTCAGCAGCATGAAAACGAGGACATCTACAAACTAGCCTTCGAGATCATCGACCAGTACTTCTCAGGAGACGATGTGAGTACCTCTGCTCTGACAGAAGCCCTACAGTTTGCACACCGTTAGAACCCAGCGCTGTCCTGACAGTGCTGTGCTGGGTGTAGGATGTGTGCTACAGAAACGCAGGGCCTTTTTCCTCCACTTCCTCTGTCAATGGGGTAAGACAGAGGAATCGGCTATAGGCCTTGTTACATAATTCTATATAAAATCTAATGAAAATTTGACCTGTTTTCTGTAGTGACAGTGAATCTAGTCTCCACTCTGTGTTTGTTCATCTATGGCACCACCCTGATCCATTTATTTTCCTCCTTTCGTTTTAGATTGATGAGGATCCCAGCTTGATCCCCGAAGCCACTCAGGGCGGAACCTTCAACTTTGACCCCGCCACCAACCTGCAAGCAAAGGAGTTCAAGTTTTAAAGGCAAACGTCCACCTAGTAGGTCTAACTCTCTAGCTGCTCTGAACCCTCCAGTCACCTCCTTCCCAACATCAATCACTGACTCACTAACAACAGTTCAAGCACTGAAGGAAGGATCATTGTTATCCATCTCTTTTCAAGCATCTCACAGCGATGCTTATAAATGTTCCAGAAAGAGAAAACGCCTCGTCCGTCATTCCTGCAGTTGCCAAAAAGTTGCTATTATCCTCTCTTACTCAGACACGTTCACACACACATAACACCCTGAAGAGACTGAAGTCATCTGTGTGCATGGACCAATGATCTTGTTCTACCAATCATATCAGCAAAGAAGAGGAATGGTCTCATTTAAAGGTGTGCTCTTCTCTGGAGTCTGGGATCAGAGCACGTTGGACACAGCGACTGAAGACACTCAACCTCCGAGTTAATTGACTCTTGAGGAGTAGGGACAGCATCTAGGCCGTCCTTTGTTAAACATTCTAATTGATGACCTCATCAAAGGGCTGTTAATTATTCAGTCCTCATTGAACTACAGTTTTTTTGGAACAGAACACTGAGAATGAATGCTCTCAAACCCCTTCTCAGAGGGTAGAGAAGTGAGCAGTCGACATATTCCCAAGTGGACTGAACAGATTTCAACAACCACCCACCACTATAATATTATTCCTTTTAGTTGTGAAATCATCATGAAATACAATGGATTTAAAGTACAAAAAATATATATTTAAAATTATGCAACAGGGAAATTCTGAAATTAATAACAAGGAAGACTTTGTAGCATTGATCTATGGATGGCTTGCTGGTGGAATGGTTTTTGGGTTGAGAGGAGGGGAATGGAGTTGAGCTGGAACCAAACGCACCTCTCCTCAGAACCTTTAAACTGGGTTTTGGATCAGTCCCTCTTACCAGGCTCTATTCTCTAAACGAGAAACCCCTCAACAACGAATAAGCCTTAAAAACCAGGCTTCAACTGGGCGTTTCCAAAAGACACATCTCCTCTTGCAGGGGAGACATCTCGTCGGACATTGAATTTAATGACTCAAGAATTTGAGGAAATATTTTGGAAAGATATATCATTAGAGGGACGGAGAAATACAATGTAACACTGATTTCATCTGTGTAGATTCCACATCTGCAGTTTCTATTCAGTCTTATGCACACTTCAGTCACCCCTCCCTCTGCTTACTGTGTGTGGAAAGCAATGTTTGCTTCGATAAGTCAAAGCTATGGTTGCATTGCAATGGTCCATTGACCATACAGTTGTTCTATATGCTACATCTAATTCTACAATTTAAGAGTATTTCCCCAACTGTCTGAAGTTTGGTCTGTACAAAGCAGCTGCATTTTGCCAGTCATCCATCGATCGGTTCACTTTGCGAGGCTGTAAATGTTTTTACAGTTGAAAGATTAACAGGGAAGTTTTGTTTTTAAACGTGTAACGTGATCGATGACTTGATTGAAAATTCTCTTGTGAACTTGATTTCCCTCCAGCATTTATTTGTGAAGGGACCGGAAAAAAACAAATTACATTTGGACTAATGTAGTTATGTTTTGGCTGCTAACTACTGAGAAGGAATGGGGATTATTTCAGGGGAGCGGCCCACGCCTTTTTGTACTAGCCATTCACAACCGATGAACAAAGTCTAGCTGGTGTACAGTCATTGATCTAGATTCTAGAGACATAGAATGAGAGCCACTTTAAAGAATGGAATTTTTGTCTTGTATCAAACTGATACAAGCTTATGCTTTTGGGCAAGATTTTTACTTGCTAACGAAACATGTACTAAAGACAAAAGCAACAGATAGCATTTTGGCCTCTGTCTTACTTTTTATACATTTTAGAATCCATATCTCTTTAAGGTGGCTCACAATGTTCCTTTCAACTCTTGTGCATATTAAAGAAAATGAGTTGAAATCCATTTAGCCGTTTGGTCTCTTGTGTTTTTTCACTAGGTTAACTGAGAACCATGGCAAATGCACACTGTTTATTTGGATCCCCATTTAGTTTTTGCAGAAGCAGCAGCTACTCTTCCTGAGATCTACAAAACTGATAGACAAGGACAGTCGCACAAATTTATAATGCCAGTGGTGGAAGAAGTACCCAATTGTCATACTTGAGTAAAAGTAAAGATACCTTAATAGAAAATAACTCCAGTGAAGTGAAAGTCACCCAGTAAAATAATACTTGAGTAAAAGTCTAGGTTTAAAATGTACTTAAGTATAAATAATTTCAAATTCCTTATATTAAGCAAACCAGACCACATTTTCTTTTTTTAGTTTACGGATAGCCAGGGGCACACTCCAATACTCAGACAATTTAGAAATGAAGCATTTGTTTAGTGAGTCGGTCAGGTCATAGGCATTAGGGGTGACTAGAGATGTTATCTTGATAAGTGTGGGAAACTGACCATTTTCTGTCCTGCTAAGCATTCAAAATGTAATGGGTACTTTTGGGTGTCAGGATAAATGTATGGAGTAAAAAGTACATTTATTTTCTTTAGGAATGTAGTGAAGTGCAGATACCCAAGACTACTTAAGTACTTTACACCACTGTAAAATACGATATACAAACAATATAAAAAGTTTGACTAGTCAAATATACTATGCTTTATTTATACTATTGTCAATCGCTGTCCGAGGTCCTGATTCCTGACTCTCCCTGGTTGATTCTACAATCGGTGTGGCAAGATGGTTGACTGACTGCTCTTACAATTTCTCAAAGGCGAAAGGCATGCGGCAGGTGGGAACATTCTAGCCAATGAGAGTGCAGAGACCCGTGTGAACTTGCACAACCGATAATTTTTTTTACATTTAAGTCATTTAGCAGACGCTCTTATCCAGAGCGACTTACGTGCAGGACACGTCAGTATACTCTTAATAACATAAGTATTATGAAACTTATATTTGATCAAAATGGCAATTTATCTTCACTAGATTCGACACATTGCTGTTGTCTGTCCCCCCCCCCCCCCATACAAAAACTCCTCACTTGGTCTGCTTATACGTCTGCTTATTTTCACGCGGACATTTTGGGCGGAGTCGAAACTCGCTTCGCCTCTGGTTCACCAACTTCAGCTTCCCCTTCATTTTCTCTTAGGAGGGCCCAGCCATGTACTTCTCACAGCGTGACACTGGGCCAGGGGGAAGACGACTACAGAAACCATTTGGTACAAGACCATAGAGAATGATAGAGGCCTCTAAGTGGCCCAAAATATATACACTGCTCAAAAAAATAAAGGGAACACTAAAATAACACATCCTAGATCTGAATGAATGAAATATTCTTATTAAATACTTTTTTCTTTAATTAGTTGAATGTGCTGACAACAAAATCACACATTATCAATGGAAATCAAATGTATCAACCCATCAAATTTGGAGTCACTCAAAATTAGTGGAAAACCACACTACAGGCTGATCCAACTTTGATGTAATGTCCTTAAAACAAGTCAAAATGAGGCTCAGAAGTGTGTGGCCTCCACGTGCCTGTATGACCTCCCTACAACACCTGGGCATGCTCCTGATGACAGTCTGTGGTGCAACGTGGCGTTGGTGGATGGAGCGAGACATGATGTACCAGATGTGCTCAATTGGATTCAGGTCTGGGGAACGGGCGGGCCAGTCCATAGCATCAATGCCTTCCTCTTGCAGGAACTGCTGACACACTCCAGCCACATGAGGTCTAGCATTGTCTTGCATTAGGAGGAACCCAGGGCCAACCGCATCAGCATATGGTCTCACAAGGGGTCTGAGGATCTCATCTCGGTACCTAATGGCAGTCAGGCTACCTCTGGCAAGCACATGGAGGGCTGTGCGGCCCCCCAAAGAAATGCCACCCCACACCATGACTGACCCACCGCCAAACTGGTCATGCTGGAGGATGTTGCATGCAGCAGAACGTTCTCCACAGCGTCTCCAGACTCTGTCACATGTGCTCAGTGTGAACCTGCTTTCATCTGTGAAGAGCACAGGGCGCCAGTGAATTTGCCCATTTTGGTGTTCTCTGGCAAATGCCAAACGTCCTGCACGGTGTTGGGCTGTAAGCACAACCCTCACCTGTGGACGTCGGGCCCTCATACCACCCTCATGGAGTCTGTTTCTGATCGTTTGAGCAGACACATGCACATTTGTGGCCTGCTGGAGGTCATTTTTCAGGGCTCTGGCAGTGCTCCTCCTGCTCCTCCTTGCACAAAGGCGGAGGTAGCGGTCCTGCTGCTGGGCTGTTGCCCTCCTACGGCCTCCTCCACGTCTCCTGATGTACTGGCCTGTCTCCTGGTAGCGCCTCCATGCTCTGGACACTACGCTGACAGACACAGCAAACCTTCTTGCCACAGCTCGCATTGATGTTCCATCCTGGATGAGCTGCACTACCTGAGCCACATGTGTGGGTTGTAGACTCAGTCTCATGCTACCACTAGAGTGAAAGCACCGCCAGCATTCAAAAGTGACCAAAACATCAGCCAGGAAGCATAGGAACTGAGAAGTGGTCACCACCTGCAGAACCACTCCTTTATTGGGGGTGTCTTGCTAATTGCCTATAATTTCCACCTGTTGTCTATTCCATTTGCACAACAGCATGTGACATTTAATGTCAATCAGTGTTGCTTCCTAAGTGGAGAGTTTGATTTCACAGAAGTGTGATTGACTTGGAGTTACATTGTGTTGTTTAAGTGTTCCCTTTATTTTTTTGAGCAGTGTATTAGAATGGGAAGTGCCATTGAGGGCTTCCACCATTGTAATGAAATCAACTGGGTGGGACTTCCAACTTCATTGAATGATCCCGCCTGGTGACTCTGTTAGCGTCATGTCCAACCGGGTCATCAGGATGGATCAGCCAATCATGAAGAAGAAAATGTACTACTTCAAAATTGAGATTGACAGCATCGGCAGGGCAGGCAGACACTGTAATGTCACAGATACAAAGATGAGTCCTCTATCTAGCTTTATGGACGAGACAATAGTTCAAGTTCAAAGAGTAATTTGCATGGTTTGAGTCGAGTTTTCTGTGAAAAATGGTATCAGCGGCGTTTAAAGAAGTCCAATCTCTCTTTACTCCCGTGATGGTTTATTCTCTGCTGGCCTGCGCCGCTCAGTTCGTCGTGGGTTACATCCTCGCGCAGATATGGGGACGAAAATGCTCTGGAACTGATAGATGGGTGCTCGTGTGGCTTTTCTACCACGCAATTGTTCACATTACCTTGGTGAGTGTGTGATGTGAGTAAGAAGGCTTGGTGTACATGTTGCCACGGTTCCAACAAGTGACTTCAGACAATATTTTTGCTGAACTTTAAGTAGGCTACCTGTGCAATGTAAAAAAACAAAATAATTTATAGTACTGTGTATTGAACTTAACAAATGGTGCGTGTGTTTGAGATGTCTCCCCACAACCAGGCTCCAAAGCACATCAGTGGACATAGTGTTAAAATGAATAATATACAGAAATGGAGTATCAATCACTGTTAGTGCTGGAGTAGAACAAAAACATGCACCCTCTGGCCCTGGGGTCCCCCGGGAATATATTGAGATACTGCTCTAACAGATATCCTGTCCATGTAGGGAAGGAGTATGGAAAGGCAGATGAGCGCTGGCTCCACTCTGACCCCACCATCGTCTCCTTGGAGCTGCTGACGGTCGTCCTGGATGGCATCCTGGCGCTGGTGCTTGTCTATGCCATCGTCAAGGACAAACACTACAGGTAGGAACACTGGTACTAAATATGCTTCATGGTCAGGCTTTTCTCATGCTTTATGCCATTCATTTCTATATTGGTACCATATTTCTTTATAGAGAACACTAATTATTATATTTAGAATTGTCCCATTACACAAACAAGTGTTTACATCCCATTAGCAAGTCACAATTTACATTTTTATAGGGTCTGTCTTCAGCATGTGATGTGTTGAATGACCTATTACCATATACATAGATGCATTTGGAAAGTATTCAGACCCCTTTTGTTACAGCCTTATTCTGAAATTGATTAAATACTGTTTTCCCCTCAATCTACAAACAATACCCATAATGACAAAGCGAAAACAGGTTAAAATTTTTAAAACATTTATTAAATATAAAAAGAAACCTTATTTATGTAAGGATTTTTTGCTATGAGACTCAAAATTTAGCTCTGGAGGCATCCTATTTCCATTGATCATCCTTGATGTTTCTACAACTTGATTGGAGTCCACCTGTGGTAAATTCAATAGATTGGGCATGATTTGGAAAGGCACACACCTGTCTATAAGGTCCCACAGTTGGCAGTGCATGTCAGAGCAAAAACCAAGCCAAAAAAATTCAAAGGAATTGTCCAAAGAGCTCTGAGACAGGATTGTCATGGTGACAGATCTGGGGAAGGGTACCAAACATTTTCTGCAGCATTGAAGTTTGCCAAGAACACAGTGGCCTCCATCATTCTTAAATGGAAGAAGTTTGGAACCACTAAGACTCTTCCTAGAGCTGGCCGCCCGTCCAAACTGAGCAATCAGGGGACAACCACCCTAAGCACACAGCTAAGACAATGCAGGAGTGGCTTCGGGACAAGTCTCTGGATTTCCTTGAGGTCCAGCCAGAGCCCGGACTTGAACCCGATCAAACATCTCTGGAGAGTTCTGAAAATAGCTGTGCAGTGACACTCCCCATCCAACCTGACAGATCTTGAGAGGATCTGCAGAGAAGAATGGGAGAAAAACAGGTGTGCCAAGCTTGTAGCATATCCAAGAAGACTCAAGGCTGTAATCGCTACCAAAGGTGCTTCAAAGTACTCAGTATAGTGTCTGAATACTTATGTAAATGTGATATTTCAGTTATTGTTAATACATTTGCAAAAATGTCAAACCTGTTTTTGCTTTGTCAATATTGGGTATTGTGTGTAGATTGCTGAGAACTCACCCCATTTAATCAATTTTAGAATGTTGCTTTAATGTAACAAAATGTGGAAAACGTCAAGGGGTCTGAATACTTTCCTAATGCACTATACATGGAAAATATAGCCTGGGCGCAAGTTGGTTATCAGCCTAAGTAAATTTGTCATTGTTTGTTTTGAATCTCAATAGTCAACATGTGTTTTTAGCTTGTCTTGTTGTTGCACAGTCTGGCCCTCCGGGTGTCTGTTTGTTTTCAGGCACTTTGTCCAGATCACGTTGTGTGTGTGTGAGTTGTACGGAGGCTGGGTGACCTTCTGTCCAGACTGGCTGGCAGGCAGCCCCAACCTCAAATCAGACCACTGGCTCTACTTATGGATCTACCTGGTCTTCTTCAATGGGGTGTGGGTGGTGGTGCCTGGACTGCTGCTGTGACAATCATGGCTGTCACTCAAATGACTTCACCTCTCCTACCAAGCCCCGAAGAAGCAGCAATAGACATTTTGTATGTACATAATAGGCATTAGCACACCCACTACACAGAAAGGTCTGGCTACACAAAAATTATGCCATTTAGCAGACAGACATTTACATTAGGTTTAGCATGTTTTATTAGTTTATCATTAATATAAATAGTGATGTATCTGCAAACAAAAATATTAGTTTCCCTAGCTATCTTTCCCCACATCTCCAAAGTGTAACAATACTCTCCAGTCTCCCTTAGCAGGCACATTTAACTGCTGTGATGTTAAATCTCAACCATTTTAATTGCACAATCAAAATGCCCTAATGGATCCTGCGCTTAGTTCATAATTGGATTGAGAATCCTGGCTCTTCCACAATCATTGTTTGGTTATAATCTGCATTTCAAATGGCACCCTATTCCCTTTATAGTGCACTACTTCTGAGGTACTTTATTGTTCTATTTTAAGGTAGTGCACTATATGGTCAGTATCTCCGACTTGTCAAGTGTCTCTCACACAGTGATTTCTCCACTGACGTGTCTCCTCTCAGCTCTTCTTGATGAGTTTGGCCACAGAGAGGAAGGCTTGCTGGAGCCCCATTCCCTTCAGGCCGCTGCATGCTTGGATCTGCCAGGCTCGGTCTTTGTAGCTGGGCAGCTCCAGCTGGTTGGACACCTCTCTGATGTTCATGGTGTTGGGGAGGTCCTTCTTGTTAGCCAGCACCATCAGAGGTATTCCCTTCATGTTGACGTCGGACAGAACATTCTTCAGAGCCTTCTGAGCATCCCCTATACTGGCCCGGTCACTACTGTCCACCACGAACACCATAGCCTTACAGCCCTCCAGGTAGTACCTGCCAATTATAGAACTAGGGTAGTGTCTAGCTAATGATATTGCAATTTTAGCAAGTCATTAGTTGAGGATAAAAGGTTATTCTATTCCAGTACTCTACCAACCTGATCATGGGACCGGAGACAGAATGTGCAATTATTTGTTCTAGACTTTTAACTGTCACACCTGATTAAACTACACTGAACAAAAATATAAACTCAACATGTAGTGTTGGTCCCATGTTTCATGAGCTGAAATATAAGATCCCATATATTTCCTATACGCACAAAAAGCCAAATTTGTTTACATCCCTGTTAGTGAGCATTTCTTCTTTGCCAAGATAATCCATCCAGCTGACAGGTGTGACATATCAAAAAGCTGATTAAACAGTATGATCATTACACTGGTGTACCTTGTGCTGGGGACAATAATGCCACTAAAATGTGCAGTTGTCACAAAATTCCACAGATGTCAAGTTGAGGGAGCATGAAATTGGCATGGTAACTGCATAAATGTCCACCAGAGCTGTTGCCAGAGTATTGAATGTTCCTTTCTCTACCATAAGCTGCCTCCAACGTTGTTTTAGAGAAATTGCGTATAACTGACCTCACAACCGCAGACCATGTATAACCCCGCCAGCCCAGGACCTCCACATACGGCTTCACCTGCGGGATTGTCTGAGACCAGCCACCCAGACAGTAGATGAAACTGTCTGTAATGAAGCCCTTTTGTGCAGGGATTTTTTTTCCTTCTGATTGGCTGGGCCTGGCTCCCCAGTGGATGGGCCTATGCCCTCGCAGGCCCACACCCCTGCCTAGTCATGTGAAATCCATAGATTAGGGCCTATTTAATTCAATTGACTGATTTACTGTGACTCAGTAAAAGTGTAAATTGTTGTTTATATTTTTTGTTCAGTCTAATAACAGGCATTATGATTAGTGGAATGAGATGTTCGTAGTACTGGGCTGAAATAGAAATAGAATAGCACAGAACCAACAACTCACCTCCAGTTGACCCTCATCTCCCCCTGTCCGCCCACATCCCACACTGTCAAGGCCGTTTTCTTGTTCAGATCCAGGGTCACCACGTTGAAGCCCACGGTGGGGGAAGTATCCATCACCAACCCTGTCTTGAGCCTGAAGAGCAGGGTGGACTTTCCAGATGAGCCCAGGCCCATCAGAACAACCGTGGGAGTCCTATTGATGGCCCTCTTGGATAGAAGCAGCCCCATGACAGACGCACTTGGCTAGGCAAAGCAGGGTCTGAGGTAGAAGGTAAAGAGGAAGTACGGCAGTCCCACTTCTGCTTCTGAACAATGTTAGTTTGTTGGGTCTTCCTCGGTAGTCTCTGATTTACATCAACAAAAGGAGATTCGGTGATATGTGCAACCAGTGGCTCTTCTCGATTTTAAATAGTTTTTGTATTTTTGTCTGGGAGTAGGCGTGAAAGCGTCAGGTGTGCCCACTTGCGAATAAAACTTGAGTTTGCGTTTCAGAATAGAAACATGGTCACATGAGAACCAGTCTTTTCACATTCTTATTTTAGAGGCTGTACCAACTGGCTTTCTCAGTTTCTCTATACTCAAAACGCATCCTCCCTCATTGCGCAGATCTAGGGTTTGATTGGTGAAAGCAGTGGGGTGATTATTACCACAGGGAGGAAAGTATGTTTTTATTATTTTAATTGGGCCTATGTTTAAAAAATATATTTTTTAAACGTTGAAGGCTGCACCCATGGCAGCTTTCAAATCATATTTACTTGAGGTAGGTAAAAAATATATTTTTTAAACACCAGCGGGCTGAAAACGGCTATTCTTAATTCCCATTTCTTGCGTTCGGAGTTGGCAAGAGAACAATGGACTGGCACCCAGGCTAGGCGCATGTGTCCTAAAATCTTCTCAACCGTGGACTCTGTCCGCCGATGACCTAAACCAAGCGCACCTTCTTTCAGCCTATGATGACGTCGTCTTTAGTGTCCATCTGGACCAACAATATGGACGGGGCTCGAGCGCAAAACTATCGCTAAACTCAAAGCGGCTGCCTGATACGTTTGGTACCCTTACATCAGCGACGACAACAACGAAGTGACAGCTTTATTCTGGTAATCGTGCTTTCAAATCATATTTACTTGAGGTAGGTTAATTAATAGTCGAGCGGTTAAATGTGTCTTTCTTGTTTCTCTCCTCAGTTTTCTTGATGATATGGAGCGATGCTTTAGGTACAGTAACGTTACAGCTTGCTAGCTATTAGTCAGCGCTGAATCTATCCAGCTAGGCTAGCTTGCTTTGTAAATAGCCAGCGAACTGTAAACAGCAAAGGCGGACTGCCATGGGTGCAGCCTTCAACGTAGTGAATCGCTAGCTTGACCAGTTACTGTTAGGTGACCGTTACCATGTCGCAAGCTAGTTTGCTACCTGGCAGAAGGTAAGCTAACTACTGTTAGCCAGCTAGGAGGCTAATGGATGCCGCATCTGTTGTGGCTGAGATTCACGACTGTAATCCCAATGGTCAACAGAATGCCTGGCCAGAGATGCGTTGGCTCTGCAGTACTTACCTAGTTAGCTACCTAGCTAGTCATCAATTTATTTAACCAACTGTATGAGACTGTTGAAAGATCTGGATGGGAACGTTTGCCATATAAAGTAGCCATTCCATCTCCATCTGCATGTTGTCTGTATGGTCCAATACTATTTAAAACCATGTCGATATCACCGTGAGCATCCAGAGATGGCATTATAAAGTCCTGAAGTCACGTATAATTTACTGCTTTGAGCAATTTATTAACATATTTATGAATACCTTCATTGAAACCAGGGTGCCTCACCACTGAGGTTTAGACTAAGACACAGTGTTTTGTTTGTGTCTGTCTTTGATGGTTGTCTTGTAACAGTGTTAGCGGGGACAGTGGTGGCCTCACAGCCCCTGCATCTCCTTCCCCTGTGCCCCCCGTCCTCACCCCGAACCCCCCACCGTGGAGAGCCAGAGTGAGGTACCCAGCCATGGTGGATGTGGGGAAGTGGCCCCTCTTCACCCTGCTGGGGGCTCAGGAGGTCTCCCGCATCAGGCAGGCCTGTGTCTTCGGAACCTCGGCCAACGAAGCCATCTACATCACCCAGGACGATGAGGTGAGACTGGGGGGCGTCTCGATTATATAGAAAAACTTTATTGTTTTTTATGTAGTAGAGAACTCTCTGGAAAGCAGTGGAAATGGTTACTGAGTGGAGTTTCTTGGTTAAATAAATATAATTACATGTAATGGCATCCTCTCCCTGCCTTCTCCTCTTCATCTTTGTCTCTGATCTCCCTGTAGGTGTTGGTGTTTGGGCTGAACTGCAGTAACTGTCTGGGGACGGGAGACAGTCAGAGCACCATGGTCCCTAAGAAACTAGACTTCCTCCAAGGCAAGAAGGTGGTCAGTCTCAGCTATGGCAGTGGACCACACGTCTTACTGGCCACAGAAGGTATGGTGCCCACTTTCCTTACCTTTTTTTACCACCACCAAATGGCAACGTTGGCACGTTACTAGAACTTTACCAAAAGCCAGTATAATTGTCATAATATAATTGTGCAGCTTACTTAAATAGCTCTGTTACTTTGGTGCGTTTGTTTCTCAGGGGGAGAGTTGTTTGCCTGGGGGCACAATGGATACAGCCAGCTGGGCAACGGGACCACCAACCAGGGTGTGTCACCCATCCTGGTTTCAACCAACCTGCAGAACAAGAAAATAACACAAGTGGCCTGTGGGTCCCATCACTCTCTGGCCCTGACACACGATGGAGAGGTGAGGGGAAATACTTTTACAGGGGAAGAGGGGAAGTCCTTTTACATACACTTGTAACCCTGAAATAAGCCTGTTTCAAGATGTCAGTGTCTTAATGCTACTGCTACAGTACTACTGCTAGGTACGTGATGTTTAAGAGAATAAAAACACTGTTGATGAACATGAGTGGAGTATTGGTGGAGGTTGTGTGTAGCCTGTCAGTGTGTGGAGTGGACTATGGAACCCTGTCTGGTTCAAGTTTCTAACCAGAGCTGATCAGTGGTCACTTGTCTTGGCTGTCTGTCTCTTTAAGTGGTTTATGTTTGTCCCAGCAGCAGGTTAGGAAGGTATTATCTCAGTTCACTGTATCCAGGCTGGCTGCATCTAACCCAGGCCCACTGGCCTGGTCTCACACACGATTGAAGTTAATGTAGAAATTATTAACGATTTCCAAAAGTAGATATTTAGGGCTATCTTGGATGTGTTGAAATATGTTACTCAGCACTGTAAAGGGATAGTTACAACATGACCTAATATCATGGTTACCTAGGATCACTAGTCACAAGGTGTGATTGTGTATAGTGTTGACAGTCGGTGTGTATATGATTGTATCTGCTAGGTGTTTGCGTGGGGTTACAACAACTGTGGCCAGGTGGGCTCAGGTGCCACAGCCAACCAGCCAACCCCCCGCAGGGTAACCAACTGCCTGCAGGGTAAAGTGGTGATGGGCATCGCCTGTGGACAGACCTCCTCCATGGCTGTGCTCGACAATGGGGAGGTGAGAGACCAAGCTCTTGGGAAGGATGGGTTTATATTGTATAGTTCCCTACGATCCAGAGAAAGTCAAAGCAAAATGTTATATAGCAACATGTACATAAAGGAAGATATTGCTGACTACCGTGGCCTGTGTGTGTTGCAGGTGTTTGGCTGGGGCTACAATGGGAATGGCCAGCTGGGAGTGGGCAACAACAGTAACCAGCTGACCCCCTGTCGCCTGGCAGCCCTCCAGGGTCTCTGTGTACTACAGGTAAGACTGGACAGTAGTGTACACTACTACCACCTGTATGTCTCTATCTGAATTGTCTACTCATGTCTACTTCAACTCAAACTAATACAAAACAGAACTGAGCCCAGAGCCTTGTTGCTGTCCACTCCCACTGTGTAAAACCCTTAAGGACTTGTCTTCCAGATCGTGTCAGGCTACGCCCACTCCCTGGCTTTAACAGACGAGGGCCTGCTGTATGCCTGGGGGGCTAACACCTACGGACAGCTGGGTACTGGCAACAAGAGCAACCAGCTCAGTCCTGTACACATCATGGCTGAGAAGGAGAGGTAAGGGAGATAACACACTCACATGATTGAGATGTAGCTCTGGTGGCTGCTACTGCCCACTAAAAGCCCCAGTTGAAACTGTCATCTTTCAGAGACCCATGGTTAGTTCTCTTTTCTCTTCGTGTTCTCTGTTGTATTCCATCCAGTGTGGGTCCATACGGTAACACTGCATAGTCCAAACATTGGCTCACGCACCAGTTCTGGAATAATCTGTCTCTGAGTTTACATTGTCCCTGTCACAATGACGGAAAACTAGAATGGAGGGGAGAGAGGGGGCCATTATGTTGTGGGCTGGGGTACAGATGGTTTTGACACTTGACAGGCATGAACTTTTCACTGAAAACATGCAAACCAGTTATTGGGATTTAATTCGGGAATAGATCGTGGGCATTTTTCATGTTCATTTCTATCTCTGAATGTTGTGTAACATGTCATAACACTCTTGAATGAGCCTCAGGTTGGCCTTGAGATCAAGCTACAAGACAGAGGGCACAATAAAACCAGCAACCTTCTGTGTTCATGGAATACGGTCATGGCTAAAAAGGATACAGTTTATGTCAAATTGATGTCAAAGTATAATATTTTAGCTAACCCTAACCTAATACTCCTAAACTGCTACGTTAATTGACGCTCCAGCTGACGCGCATGGCATTGCGCATGGTATTGCGCATGGTGATCTTATGCTTGTGTGTGGCTGTTCGGCCATGGAAACCCATTTCATGAAGCTCCTGATGAACAGTTATTGTGCTGATGTTGCTTCCAGTGGCAGTTTGGAACTCGGTAGTGAGTGTTGCAACCGAGGACAGATTATTTTTACGCACTACACGCTTCAGCACTCGAGTTCTGTGAGCTTGTGTGGCCTACCGCTTCGCGGCTGAGCCGTCCTAGATGTTTCCACTTCACAATAATCACAGCACTTACAGTTGACTTGGGCAGCTCTAGCAGTGCAGAAATTTGACAAACAGACTTGTTGGAAAGGTGGCGTCCTATGACAGTGCCAAGGTTGAAAGTCGCAGAGCTCTTCAGTATGGCCATTCTACTGCCAATGTTTGTCTATGGAGATTGCGTGGCTGTGTGCTCGATTTTTATACACCTGTCGGCAACTGATTTGATTTGGCTGAAATGGCCAAATCAACTAATTCAAAGGGGTGTCCAGATACTTTAGCACATATAGTGTATATCCCATCTAGTTAAATTCATGGACCACCAGCGACTTCAGCAGTGTCCTGTCATTCTTCCTTCTCTTTTGTGTTTCCTGTCTTCATCTTAAAGGAGAGAGGCCCGCCATAGGCAGCAAAAGGACAAGGAAAAACACTGAAGAGGTGTGGCACAGAGTAGGAAGACGTGTAAAGAAACAATGCACTCAAGAATCACAGAATTTATTTTTGCAGTCAAAAGACACAGGAGAGTACCGTTACTTGGTAGAGTGTGTGTGTGTGTAACACACTCTCCCCCCCCCCCCCCCCAGCAGGATAGTGGAGATCGCGGCGTGCCACTCCACACACACATCTGCCTGTAAGACTCAGAGCGGCCAGGTGTACATGTGGGGCCAGTGTAGGGGTCAGTCCATCGTGCTGCCACACCTCACACACTTCTCCTGCACTGACGACGTCTTCGCCTGCTTCGCTACGCCATCTGTCATGTGGAGGCTACTCTCTATGGGTGAGTTAATTTCATCATTTATTAAATGTTATTTAAAGGTGCAGTATGTAACTTGGTTATAATGTTTTTTTTTTCTTTTTCTGATATCTTAAGTAGGAGGTTCCCTTAACCAAGGGTCTAGGATAACCCTTTCTCTCTCACACACACACACACACCATGATTCCCAGCTAAGGCGTTGTGTTCCGTCGTAGAGCATGATGACTTCCTGATTGTGGCCCAGTCTCTGAGGAAAGAGTTCGACAGCCCTGAGACGGCCGACCTCAAGTTCAGTGTGGACGGGAAATACATCCACGTACACAAGGCTGTGCTCAAGATCCGGTATGTAAATGTTTGTTTAAAAAAAAAATATATATATATTTTTAAACTGCTGAAGCAAGCGCACGCACACATTTTTATTTTAAGTAATGTAGCTTTTCTAGTTTTAGCCTTTCCAATAGAACCAACCAGGTACAATAAAACCTGTCTATAGACGTAACACGACAACATGTGTCCATCATTGTTTCTGTCAGGTGTGAACACTTCCCACTGGACAGAGGACATGAAGGAGGTGATTGAGATCGACCAGTTCTCCTACCCCGTCTACCGCTCCTTCTTGGAGTTCCTCTACACTGACAACGTAGACCTGCCCCCAGAGGACGCCATCGGTGAGTTGGACTGAAGCAGGAATCCTGTATAGGATCCATACGGGGCCCCAGACTCAAAACAAATGACTTTATTGAGTTAAAGACCATCCATAGGAAAGCCGCTGTGTGTATGAACTATGTCTCTGTTTCAGGCCTGTTGGACCTGGCCACATCCTACTGTGAGAACCATCTGAAACGTCTGTGTCAACACATCATCAAGAGAGGCATCACCGTGGAGAACGCCTTCTCTCTGCTCTCTTCCGCCGTGCGATACGACGCTGAGGTGAGACACACTGTGACAGTGTCACTACATTTACATTTAAGTCATTTAGCAGACGCTCTTATCCAGAGCGACTTACAAATTGGTGCATTCACCTTATGACATCCAGTGGAGCAGCCACTTTACTACTAAGGGTTAACCGCTCAGATGCTTACTGGTTACCACAAGTTTCTTGAGGCTGCCTTCTACGAGAGATGTTAGCCGTGTCATTATGGACATATTAGTCAGATGACCTCGTATTCCATCTTATACATATTTAGGTACTGTATACCAGGGCTAGGGAACTATATTCAGCCGCGGGCTGGTTTTTTATGCGTAGCGGATGTTTGGGGTGCTGGAACATAATTATAATAAGTTGTACTCTACAAATTGGATACAACTAAGCCCCAAAATATATTTTATTTGAAAAGAATCAAGATACCTTGATTACCTTACGTTAAACTGTTTTTTTTTCTGAATTCCTGGTGACTTTAGTCTTTTCTGACCCAAAACTAAGGGGGGCCCAAAAACATCACTTGGGGTGGCCGGTTTTGGGACGCTTGTTGTTGACCTGCTGTATACTGTACCCGTGTTCATACTGTGACTGGATGTGATCGCTTCCCTGTAGGACCTGGAGGAGTTCTGCTTCAAGTTCTGTGTGAACCACCTGACAGCGGTGACCCAGACTGCAGCCTTCTGGCAGATCGATGGCAACATGCTCAAAGAGTTCATCTGCAGAGCCAGCCGCTGTGGGTCCTTCAAAAACTGACTGACCACTAACCAGCATCGAAGGAAGGACGAGGAAAGGGCTAGCATGAACTGGTTTGGCTTGACACTACTTGGCCATGGTAGAAAGGACAAAGAAAGAAATGGTATGAACATGGAAATGGCTAGTTTGAACCTGGATCTCTAAATTGCCATATTATTAATCCATTGAGACAATGTCTGGCGTGTTCATCTGGTGACTATGGCTCACCTCCAGTTACACAGCCAAAGACGCCAAAGCCAGTCCCTGCCTGTGCACCTAATATTCCACGCGGACAGGTGGCACTGTGGGGAGGAAGTTCCTTTACCAGTCAAAACAGTGACATCAAAGTTCATTGTCTGTCACTGCATGTTTACAAACCTGCTAAATGGCATCAGACTGCTCATTTAGCATCAGTTTAATTAGAGGACCATAGATCTAGCTTTAGATGGACACTGTTACATGCCTGACAATGTCTGGTGGCAGGTGATTGGCAGTCAACCCCCCCCCCCCCCCCCCGATTTGCAGATTTTTATTATAAATTTTTTTGCATCAAAGTTGTGTACTTTGCTCTACTGTTGAAGGGTTTGACGTAGCTGGCCAGAAATATATTTGACAGTGTTTATGGTTCAGAGCCTGTGGATGTTTTGAGGAAATGACAGTTTCAATATGACTTGTAATATGCTTTGTACTGACAAGTAGAGCAGAGCTTGTCATTTATTCATTCAGGCACGTTAATTCTCGAGACTTGAGATGAACATGGTGATGCAATGCAACAATGAGCAGGAAGTTGGTTTTCAACTCTTCAGTTCTTTTACCAGACAGAAAACAAAACATTTGGACCATATACAACTTGTTACTCTGTGTGAACTTTTTTATTCTTACAAAAATAGATATCATCTACATTTTTTACTATTACTTATTATAGACCCCACTGGGGCTGTCATGGGCTAGCTACCCATGTTGGCAGTCTCCGACGCTGTTTCAGTATGTTGGAGACACCCGCTAAGTGCTACTGAAAGTCAACAAAGGAACATACCCCTAGAGCCTGCGAGAGCTGGGGCGCAAGATGGCTCAACGACTGATCACACGGTTACGGACCCAGGAACGGAAACGACTACGAGTAGGAACACAGCACATGAGACAACCATAACAGCAGCAGGACACACACTTCAGGTGTGCAGCTGTGGTTGGGAGAGAGTAACATCGGCAAGGGGGTTAAGGATCCATCAAGGGAGGAAAAGGTGCTTGGGAGAGCAGAGACAGGGACCTCGCATTGACCAGTACTTCTTACGAAGCAGCCAGTCAAATCAGTCGAATGAAGCACAGCGACGGGACGCAAACCAAAGTTCGCAGAGCATCAGCACCCCTGTAACTGAGGAGGATAACACAAGCACAGAAATGCCGGTGGATGAACTCACCCAACCACAGAGACCTCTAAAAGAGGAAAAGATCAAAGGGCACAGACCAAGTGTGAAGTGGCCCAAAGCTGTTGAAAAGAGAGAGTGGGAAACAATCAACAACGACCTGACAAAAATCTTGGAACAACAGGTAGGAACAGCAGAGAAAAAGCTTGAAAGGATGGGAGACATTATCTACCACTACGGAGAAGAGCGCTTTGGAGTAAACGAAAGGAGAAGTGGCAAGACACCACCCCTGCCAGCCAAATCTAGGAGACAGCAGGAGATCGAGATACTTGTCAGAGAGAGAAGGCAGCTGAGGAAGCAGTGGAAGAAGGCCTCTGATGCAGAGAGAGAAGGTCTCATGCTACTCCAAGCAGACATTAAATGTCGGCTGGCAACCTTGCGAAGAGCGGAAAACTTAAGGAAACTTCGTAGGAAGAAGGTACACTCAAGAACACGGTTCTATAAAAACCCCTTTAAGTTTGTCAAAGATCTCTTCGCAAAGGAAAAGTGTGGAATCCTAAAAACTCCAAAGCCTGAACTGGAAGAACATCTGGAAAAGGTCCACCAGGACATGAAAAGGCATGAGCAGATAGTCATCCCACATGACATCCCACCTATTCAACCACCAGAATTCAATCTGGACACTGACCCTCCAAAATGGAGGGAAGTAGAGAACGTTGTCCGAAGAGCAAGAGCGGCCTCTGCTCCTGGTCCTAATGGAGTACCATACAAGCTCTACAAGAACGCCCGGATGTCCTACGCTTTCTTTGGAGGCTCATGAGGATAGTGTGGCAGAAGGAAATAATACCAAAGGCATGGCGAAGGGCTGGTGGTGTGCTAATCCCGAAAGAGAAGGATGCGACAGACATCAGTCAATTCCGACCAATCTCCCTTCTCAACGTCGAAGGGAAGATCTTTTTCAGTATAATAGCACAGAGGCTGTCCACTTATCTGGAAAGGAACAAGTACATTGATACATCTGTACAGAAAGCAGGCATTCCTGGTTTCTCTGGTTGCCTGGAACATACTAGTATGATTTGGCACCAGATCCAAACCGCTAAGAAGGACAAGAGAGACCTCTATGTCATCTTCCTCGACCTGGCCAATGCCTTTGGCTCAGTTCCCCATGAACTCCTCTGGGAATCCTTCAACATTTTCCACGTACCAGAACCCATCACTACACTGGTAAAGGCCTATTTCCAAGACCTGCAATTGTGTTTCACAACACCTGACTTCACAACAACATGGCAGCGCTTGGAAGTAGGCATAATGGCAGGCTGTACAATTTCTCCTCTGGCATTCACTATGGCCATGGAAGTCATCATCAGGGCATCGAGATGGGTGGTCGGCGGTGAGAGAACTAAGGAAGGGCTCCGTCTCCCACCTATCCGAGCATACATGGATGACATGACTATACTGACCACCACTGCAGCATGCACCAGGCGGCTACTTGCAAAACTGCAGGATAACATCAAGTGGGCCCGGATGAAAATCAAGCCAAGCAAATCTCGAAGCATCTCCATAGTCAAGGGACAGCTTAAAGATGTGAGGTTCTGCATTGGAGATGACCCGATACCAACGGTGTCTGAGCAACCCATCAAGAGCCTGGGTAGATGGTACAACGAAAGCCTCCGGGATAAAGATCAAGTGCAGCAAGTAAGGCAGGACATCGCCGACGGTCTTGAGAACATCAACAAGACCCTACTGCCTGGGAGGCTCAAGCTTTGGTGCCTACAGTTTGGACTTCTCCCCCGGGTAATGTGGCCACTCACCGTCTATGAGGTCCCAATAACAACAGTGGAGAAGATGGAGCGAACCATTACCTCATACGTGAAGAAATGGCTGGGTGTCCCACGATGCCTGAGTAACATCGGCCTGTATGGCAAAGGGGTCCTTGAACTACCTCTTACAAGTCTAACGGAGGAGTACAAGTGCTCTAAAGTAAGACTTCAGATGACATTGAAGGACTCCAAAGACCAGACCATTAGCAAGGCTGCACCTCTCCTACAAACTGGACGGAAATGGACATCATCCAAGGCTGTGCAGCAAGCAACATCAGCCCTGAGACACCAAGACATTGTGGGGAATATCCAGCATGGAAGAGGAGGCTTTGGCCTGGCAGCAAGCAAACCAACGTTCCATGAGGCAACAACATCTGAACGCAGGAAGCTGGTGGTCGAGGAGGTGCGCAGACAAGAGGAGACTGCAAGAAGTGCAAAGGCTGTCTCTCTTGCTAAACAAGGGCAATGGACGCGGTGGGAAGGCCTGGAGAGGAGAAAGATCAACTGGAGTGAGCTTTGGCAAATGGAGGCAAGCAACATCAGTTTCATCATAAGAGCTGTTTATGATGTGCTTCCATCACCAAAAAATCTACATCAATGGTATGGCGAGGACTCGACCTGCCCCCTCTGCCCAGCTCCAGCGACTCTCAGGCATATAATGACAGGTTGCAAGACCAGCCTCTCACAAGGCCGCTACACCTGGAGGCACAATCAGGTCCTCAAGAGCCTGGCTGCAGCACTTGAGACCAAGAGGAGTGCAACCAATTCATTACCTCCAAAAACAAGCAATCCCGTCAAAACAACAACATTCATCCGGGAGGGACAGAAAAGGCCCAAGTATCCTCCTACAAAGCCAGAAACTGGACACCTAGCCATGGCCCGGGACTGGAAGATGCTTGTCGATATTGGCCAGCAACTCATTTTTCCACCAGAGATTGCTTCTACCAACCTTAGGCCAGACATGGTACTCTGGTCCCCTTCACGAAAGGCTGTGTACATCATAGAGCTCACAGTCCCGTGGGAAAACTCGGTTGAAGAGGCCTACGAGCGTAAGAAACTTCGTTACACAGAGTTGGCAGCAGACGCAACTCAGCGTGGCTGGAATGCAAAGGTCTGGCCAGTTGAAGTGGGATGCAGAGGATTCGTGGCTTCTTCCATCATCAGGTTGCTGAAAGAACTTGGAATCCATGGACAGGCTCTGCGGCAGACCGTCAGAGCAGTTTCTCAAGCAGCTGAAAGAGGCAGCCAGTGGATCTGGATCAAACGGAAGGACCCTTGCTGGGCTATAACTTCATGACCCCCACCCCCACCTGAGAACCCAATTCAGATCCCTCCAACTTGAGGAGGGCATATGAGGTATGCGGTCAGCTGTATGGCTGGCTCAGGGAAGAGGACGCCCCTGCCTTGCATAGTCCCGTGGGACATCTTAATTGGGCATGGGACACAAGCTAAGGCTTGATTACCCTTTAGCTGGCCACCTTTGATGAGGGTGTTTAGTGATTAAAGGCCGAAACACCCACTGATTCGAAGGCACACTACTGAGGATGTGTCCCAAAATTGACATCTTACCCCAGTCTAAGAAATAAACCTCCCATGCCACTCTGTCAACATCACGGCAAATCTCATGTGAGTGCATTCCATCTATTGGCACAATGGACAGTTTTTAACATCTCGTCCCGTGTTTTATGATTCTTTGCATTCCTTTGGTTGAGATTACTCCACCCCAGCATTTCCAATCATTCTGCTGCTTTGAATATTGTTTTAATGGTTTAACGTTCATTACTACATTCTAATTTACTTTGAAGCGAGTGTTTGTACTGAAATTGAAATTCAACGCTTTGTATTCTTAGATCATTTTTTCAGAAATAATTGGTTGCTTATGTTTATTTTTGCAATTACATTTATTTTGAAATATTTACAATTATTTAGGATGGAAACAGTTGCTATTGGTGCCACAATTCAATTGTTTATTGACTTGCAAGTTATGAGATGCAACCACTTAGAAATAAACAAAACTACATTATTGTATACCATGCTGGATGGTGCATTAGAAATGACTTCATATATTTTTGATTTGAACATTCATATGAGCAATGACAGATAATTACAAACATGTCCTTATGCTGCCATCTAGAGGCCATCACATACATTCTCTAATCCTAGAGACAGTAGCCTAATGAATACCATTCTTTATTATAAACTGGGAGGGTCAAGCCCTGAATGCTGATTGGCTGACAGCCATGGTATTTCATACCCTATACCATGGGTATGAGAAAACATTTATTTTTGCTGCTTTAATTACGTTGGTAACCAGTTTATAATAGCAAAAGGAATCTCAGGGGTTTGTGATGTATGGCCAATGTACCACTGCTAAGGGCTGTGTCCAGGCATTTCGTTGTGCCTAACTAAGAACAGCCCTTAGCCGTGGTATATTGGCCATATACCACGCCTCCACGGGCCTTATTTCTTAAGATTATCACGTCATGAATGAAATGACATAATGGAATGCAGATGTAATCTGACAATTGTTTTTTAATTGCAACCAAGAATGCCAAGGACTGATCACCCCAATCCACAAAAGTGGAGACAAATTTGACCCCAATAACTACCGTGGAATATGTGTTAACAGTAACCTTGGGAAAATCCTCTGCATTATTATTAACAGCAGACTCGTACATTTCCTCAATGAAAACAATGTACTGAGCAAATGTCAAATTGGCTTTTTACCAAATTACCGTACAACAGACCATGTATTCACACTGCACACCCTAATTGACAACCAAACAAACCAAAACAAAGGCAAAGTCTTCTCATGCTTTGTTGATTTCAAAAAAGCCTTCGACTCAATCTGGCATGAGGGTCTGCTATACAAACTGATGGAAAGTGGTGTTGGGGGTAAAACATACGACATTATAAAATCCATGTACACAAACAACAAGTGTGCGGTTAAAATTGGCAAAAACACACACATTTCTTCACACAGGGTCGTGGGGTTAGACAGGGATGCAGCTTAAGCCCCACCCTCTTCAACATATATATCAACGAATTGGCACGGGCACTAGAAAAGTCTGCAGCACCCGGCCTCCCCCTGCTAGAATCCGAAGTCAAATGTCTGCTGTTTGCTGATGATCTGGTGCTTCTGTCACCAACCAAGGAGGGCCTACAGCAGCACCTAGATCTTATGCACAGATTCAGTCAGACCTGGGCCCTGACAGTAAATCTCAGTAAGACCAAAATAATGGTGTTCCAAAAAAGGTCCAGTCACCAGGACCACAAATACAAATTCCATCTAGACACTGTTGCCCTAGAGCACACAAAAAACTATACATACCTTGGCCTAAACATCAGCGCCACAGGTAACTTCCACAAAGCTGTGAACGATCTGAGAGACAAGGCAAGAAGGGCATTCTATGCCATCAAAAGAAACATAAATTTCAACATACCAATTAGGATTTGGCTAAAAATACTTGAATCAGTCATAGAGCCCATTGCCCTTTATGGTTGTGAGGTCTGGGGTCCGCTCACCAACCAAGACTTCACAAAATGGGACAAACACCAAATTGAGACTGCACGCAGAATTCTGCAAAAATATCCTCCGTGTACAACGTAAAACACCAAATAATGCATGCAGAGCAGAATTAGGCCGATACCCGCTAATTATCAAAATCCAGAAAAGAGCCGTTAAATTCTACAACCACCTAAAAGGAAGCGATTCACAAACCTTCCATAACAAAGCCATCACCTACAGAGAGATGAACCTGGAGAAGAGTCCCTAAGCAAGCTGGTCCTGGGGCTCTGTTCACAAACACAAACACACCCTACAGAGCCCCAGGACAACAGCACAATTAGACCCAACCAAATCATGAGAAAACAAAAAGATAATTACTTAACACATTGGAAAGAATTAACAAAAAAACAGAGCAAACTAGAATGCTATTTGGCCCTACACAGAGAGTACACAGCGGCAGAATACCTGACCACTGTGACTGACCCAAAATTAAGGAAAGCTTTGACTATGTACAGACTCAGTGAGCATAGCCTTGCTATTGAGAAAGGCCGCCGTAGGCAGACATGGCTCTCAAGAGAAGACAGGCTATGTGCTCACTGCCCACAAAATGAGGTGGAAACTGAGCTGCACTTCCTAACCTCCTGCCCAATGTATGACCATATTAGAGAGACATATTTCCCCCAGATTACACAGATCCACAAAGAATTCGAAAACAAATCCAATTTTGAAAAACTCCCATATCTTTTGGGTGAAATTCCACAGTGTGCTATCACAGCAGCAATATTTGTGACCTGTTGCCACGAGAAAAGGGCAACCAGTGAAGAACAAACACCATTGTAAATACAACCCATATTTATGCTTATTCATTTTATCTTATGTCCTTTAACTATTTGTACATTGTATATTTATATATAATATGACATTTGTAATGTCTTTACTGTTTTGAAACTTCTGTATGTGTAATGTTTACTGTTAATTTTTGTTGTTTTTCACTTTATATATTCACTTTGTATGTTGTCTACCTCACTTGCTTTGGCAATGTTAACACATGTTTCCCATGCCAATAAAGCCCTTGAATTGAATTGAAATTGAATTGAATGCAGAACATTTACAACAAACACACTGCGTTTGACAGTTCTGGGTGTTGGGTGAAAGACGAGCTCCGCCTATTTGTTCTACGTCAGAAGATATAGGAAGAAGCCTAGCTTCGCTGTTCAGAAACCTACAGCATCAAATCATCATACGTATTTGCCTTGACTGGTGACGTTTGCTACATTTGACATTCAATTAATTGAATGGCAACGACGGATACTGTACAGTCGAACCAATATTTTAAACCAACCTGTGCCGCTTCATGCAACTGTAAAGGATATCGCGATGTAAGGGAAGCCAGCACACAAACCGACACCAAAGTACAAGGTGAGACTACTGCGAATGTTTTTACTGTTCGATATAATATTGCTACTCACACGGAATAATGAGCTTTGAGGCATACTAAAAATAAAGACGTAATTGTGTCACCGTCTAGGCTTTTATTAGTTTGAACCCACACGTCTGTAACCTACCTAGTAACTGTCGAGAAACGTTCAAACGTGATCATCAACTGTCTGACGTCACCCCATTTAAGATTTTTAAATGTAATTTTAATTAACAAATATCAACAAACAAAAGAGGAATAGTCACATGCAAACAAGCATACAAACAAACTATTTACATTGCCAGGAATCCTAAACAAACAAATCATATTGTTTTTCATTTTAGTTAGAGTAGTGCCATGTTGTTTAAACTAATTTATAAAGTGAAAAAAGTTAGGTTTTGAACTAGACCATTTGTGAATATGACATTTACCTAGTATTATTAGCAGTTGAATTAAATATACTACATCTTTATCTATGTCAGAATTTCTGAAATGAATCATATCAAAACCATTACAACAGGTCCTATTTTTTTTGTAACAATTTTGTCACCCCATTGAAGTTGAAACATAAATGGCATTGGTTTCGGGGTAGTGACGTTCCAAGGTTCATGTTACTGGTTCTGCAAAAAAGTCTTGAGCATTATGGCACCGGACAGGTAAGCTGGGCTTGCTCTGTAATAGTAGGGTTGCTGGATCAGGCATCCGTTTGGTTGTTCTCCCCTATGAATGCCAGAGTCACATACATGTTTTGAAGAGAAATGTACTGGCCAACAGTTTCACATTCTATGTCAGTGCTCCAAAGTTGCAATGGGAAGAGGAAGCAAATGTCTGCCCAATGTTTGCTTTAACCTAAATAATTTCTTTGAGCTCAATGTGTTATCACTTGGGAGCAGCAAAGATCTAGTGGACAAAAAACTCACTTGCCTTCCCTGTTTGTAATCCTGTTTTTCTATGGTGTGTTTTTAGGTCATGGACCCAGGCTGTCCAAGTTTAACCTCTTCACCCTGCTGAGTTTATGGATGGAACTTTTCCCCAAGGAGGAACCAGAAGACATAAACCAGAATGACTTTGTAAGTTTGACCTACAGTGCATTCAGAATGTATTTAGACCCCTTCCCCTTTTCCACATTTTGTTGTTACAGCCTTTCCCCCTCATCAATCTACACACAATACCCCATAATAACAAAGTGAAAACAGGCTAAGAATTTTTGCAAATGTATAAAAATAAAATAAAAAACATGCCTGATTTACATAAGTATTCAGACCCTTTGCTGTGAAATTGAAATTGAGCTCAGGTGCATCCTGTTTCCATTGATCATCCTTGAGATGTTTCTACAACTTGATTGGAATCTATCTGTGGTAAATTCAATTGATTGGACATGATTTGGAAAAGTACACACCTGTCTATATAAGGTCTCACAGTTGACCGTGCATGTCAGAGCAAAAACCCAAGACATTAGGTCAAAGGAATTGTCCATAGAGCTCAGAGACAGGATTGTGTCCAGGCACAGATCTGTGGAAGGGTACCAAAACATTTCTGCAGCATTAAAGGTCCCCAAGAACACAGTGGCCTCCATCATTCTTTAATATATATATATATTACCTTTATTTAACTAGGCAAGTCAGTTAAGAACAAATTCTTATTCTCAATGACGGCCTAGGAACAGTGGGTTAACTGCCTTGTTCAGGGGCAGAATTATTATTTTTTTACCTTGTCAGCTGGATTCGATCTTGTGACCTTTCGGTTACTAGTCCAACGCTCTAACCTGCCGCCCCATTCTTAAATGGAAGAAGTTGGGAATCACCAAGAATCTTCCTAGAGCTGGCCGCTCGGCTAAACTGAGCAATTGGGGTATAAGGGCATTGGCCAGGGAGGTGATCAAGAACCCGATGGTCACTCTGGCAGAGCTCCAGAGTTCCTTTGTGGAGATGGGAGAACCTTCCAGAAGGACAAGCATCTCATCACCATCTCATCAGCACTCCATCAATCAGGCCTTTATGGTAGAGAGGCCAGGTGGAAGCCACTCTTCAGTAAAAGGCACATGACAGCCCACTTGGAGTTTGCCGAAAGGCACCTAAAGGACTCTCAGACCATGATAAACAAGATTTTCTGGTCTGATAAAACCAAGACTGAATTCTTTGGCCTGAATGCAAAGCATCATGTCTGGTTGAAACCTGGCACCATCCCTACGGTGTACAGTTGATCTGCAGAGAGGAATGTGAGAAACTCCCCAAATACAGGTGTGCCAAGCTTGTAGCGTCATACCCAAGAAGAACTGAGGCTGTAATTGCTGTCAAAGGTGCTTCTACAAAGGTCTGAAAACTTATGTAAATGTGATATTTCAGTTTTTTATTTTTAATACATTTGCAAACATTTCTAAAAACCTGCTTTTGCTTTGTCTTCATGGGGTATTGTGTGTAGATTGATGAAGAACATTTATTTAAAAAACAATTTTAGAATAAGGCTGTAATGTGGAAAAAGTCAAGGGGTCTTAATACTTTCCGAATGCACTGTGTAGCGGCCATTACATATTGTTGTTAGAACGTTGGGCCAGTAACCCCAAGGTCGCTAGTTTGAATACCTGAGCCAACAAGGTGAATAATCTGTTGATGTGCCCTTGAGCAAGGCACTTAATCCTAATTTTCTCCAGGCGCTGTACTACTATGGCTGACCCTGTAAAACAACACATTTCACTGCACCTATCAGGTGTATGTGTCAATTTTTTTATATTTTTTTTATAGATAACATGCAATAAATTACCATATTGAGCATCATCAATTATATGATATGCATCATCACTTTTCTCCCTTATCTCCTGTCTGTTTCTGTGTGTCAGACGCGGGGTACAGGCCTGGTGGTGGTTCGGGACCAGAGGGTGGTGGGTCTCCACTGCTCCGGTCCAGAGCTCCATGTGGGGCAGGTAGCTGTGATCAGACACGGGCCCAGGCTGGCTGCCTCAGACCTCTACTTCTCTAGGAGACCCTGCGCTACCTGCCTCAAGATGCTTATCAATGGTGAGGAGATATATATATATATATATATCACACACACACACACACACACAGAGATCACTTGTAAAGTCTTGTCTCTTGTCTGTCATCTCCAGCTGGGGTGAGCCGCATCTCCTTCTGGCCTGGTGACCCTGAGATGAGTCTGCTAGCGGTCAGGCCTAATGGGACGGACTCCATTTCCCAGGAGGCCATGCGGGACGCCATTGCGTCCGAGAATCTGAAGTCCAACAGCCGGCCCCACATTAGTGTGGTGGTACAGCCCGTGGCCCCTGGCCTGCAGCAGTTTGTGGAGGAGACCTCCAGGGGGTGTGACTTCATGGAGAGGGTGTCGGGGGACGACCCCGAATTGGACGCTGGGGACTTCTACAGGAAGCAGAGGAGACGGAACCTGGACACTTTCTCTGAAGAGTTCCTAATCCCACACGAACAGTGCCACCGTGACATTCTCACCAAAATAGGTCTGTAGTACAATCATTCAACCATACTTGTTAGCAAGCTTTTGTTCACCGGCTAGCTGTATTTGGGCTATATTGGCTAACTCAAGATGGGTAGGTTTGAGGATCTCCTTTGCTCAAGAGGCCACGTGCCACGCCATCTGTTGTTTAGATACTGTTAAATGAATGGTAAACATACTGTTTATAGATGAGGATTTGACACTGTCTTGCTACAGGTCTGGAGAACTTCTGCACGGAGCCGTACTTCTCCAACCTGCGTCAGAACATGAGGGAGCTGGTCGGGGTTCTGGCTTCAGTAGCTGCTAGTGTGCCTCTTCTCCAGCATGGATTCTACAAGAAGGACTCCCAGCCTGCAACCTCAGAGCAGCCCCAGCCTCAGGGAGTGTCCCAGGAGATTGCCAGACACTGCATCGTACAGGCCAGACTGTTGGCCTACAGAACAGGTATCTGAAATATCTGTTTAGTAGTCTATATACTAGCCAGATTACTCATTCAAACTAGGAACTCATTTTGTAAAGGTGACATGTCACCACATTTTGTGGGGAATCGCATAAAGGAGTTCCAAGTAATAAAAATAAAAAAATGCAGGAGAGAAGACTAATTGTTATGACGAGACTATTGTTATGACATAACGTCCCATGGTTGACTGCATATTTGTTGGAGAGATGTGTTGCCCTGGGGGGGTATCGGGTGTCCGATGAACAGAAAGTATCCCAAAATGCATTCTAGTTTCATTAGTGGTTAGCGACAGCAGCTATGAAAAGGAGTTCTCTGATTGGTTGGTCAGCCGATCACTCAAGAAATGAAGATTTTATTTTTTGAAAGGGTTTATTATATGTTCTTGTTTTAAGGCTAACAGGACAAGCTGTGATGGGTGGTTCAACCTGTCTGAAGGTTTAAACAGTTGGAACGTGTCTGACTGTTACTTGTTTGTTGCTATTCCAGAGGACCCTAAGGTTGGGGTTGGTGCTGTCATTTGGGCAGAAGGGAAATCCGTGAGTAAACCATTATTGTATTTTCTAAGCTCATAACTATACATTAATATTATGTATTTTTTTCTCTGTAATATAATGGCAAAAATAAAGTGGAAAGGCAGGTAACAAAGATTTCAATGTGAAAAATGAATAACACATTCCCTGTGTTCTGTGCTCATCTGTTTTAGGGTGGTTGTGATGGCACGGGGCGGCTGTACCTGGTGGGTTGTGGGTACAACGCCTACCCAGTGGGCTCAGAGTACGGACAGTACCCCCAGATGGACACCAAACAGCAGGACCGCCAGAAGAGGAAGTACCGCTACATCATCCACGCTGAGCAGAACGCACTCACCTTCAGGTCAGGAGGAGAGGGAAGACATGGTCCCCATCTCAATACTCCTAAGTGACTTCCTCCCCTTATATCCACCCTTCATCTCCACTGATATGAGAGGACAGGGTACAGATGTAGGAGCTTAATTGCAGCAACAGGAAATGTGGATTATAATTAATGGACATTTTTGTAAGTTTTGATACATTTTTCGTAAGGTATTGACATTTTTAAAATGGAATTGGCAAACTTCAGAAGCCCTTTTAAACCTTAAATACACATACACATTTGACATTTCCTGCATTGCAGAAATGAAGATTCTACATCTGTACATGAAGGAAATACAGGGAATGGGTACATGGGTATATCTGCTCTCGACCTGTCCAGTCCTTACAGGTCAGCGGAGATGGCAGAGAGGATGCAAGGAGAGGAAGCAAGGAGGTACGTCCGAGAAGTCGGACCAGGGGGCAGGAATTAGTAGCTGGGCATGAGGATTTATGACGTAAATAAATGTGATTGACTGTCGTTTCTAGGAGTGAAGAGATCCGTGAGGAGGAGAACACCATGCTGTTTGTGACTAAGTGTCCGTGTGATGAGTGTGTCCCTCTGATCCGAGGAGCTGGGATCAAGCAGATCTACACCACTGACCTGGACAGCGGCAAAGACAAGGGAGACATCTCCTACCTCAGATTCCACGGCCTCCAAGGAGTCCTGAAGTTCATTGTGAGTACCTACATTGATTGACGGATGAATAGTTTTTTTTATGGGTGTAGAAGCATCTCAATAGTCTATTCCTCTCATATTTTCTTAATCTGTACTGATGAGGGGAAAACCTGGATGGATTCCTCGTAGATGTTTTCCATTCAGCTTTTACCTATCCTTGTGTTTTCCTCGTTAGGCTACTGAGGTATACTTATAATAGTGCTTTCTACAGATGCAATTTTTTTAGTGTTTACATGTTTTCGTCACAGTGGCAGAAGTCCTCTCTAGCCAGGAGAGCCGCTGAACATGCTGGTCTTCATCTAGCCAGTGAGTTGTCCTTCTCTGTACCATTTAGTTAGCATGACATTTGTCACTTTGTAGAGAGTCATGTCTTCTCCTTCTCTACTAAATTCAGCAAAAAAAGTAAAGTCCCTTTTTCAGGACCCTGTCTTTCAAAGATAATTCGTAAAAATCCAACTAACTTCACAGATCTTCATTGTAAAGGGTTTAAAGACGGTTTCCCATGCTTGTTCAATTAATGAACATGCACCCGTGGAACGGTCATTAAGACACTAACAGGGACACATTATTCCATTTGTTAGTCACATGTCTGTGGAACTTGTTCAGTCTATGTCCGTTGTTGAATCTTATGTTCATACAAATATTTACACATGTTAAGTTTGCTGAAAATAAACGCAGTTGACAGTGAGAGGATGTTTTCTTTTTTTGTTGAATTTATATTGCCATTCGCGCAAATGTAATGTGCATGTCGCCACCTAATCACCACAATACAGATGATGGATCAGCCCTTCTAACCGTCTCTGATTTGACTCTGCAATGTGTCCCACCTCTGACCATGTCTTGTTATGATTACAGATGGATGTGAGGTGAAGCATGGGAGACAGCCTGAACAGGCCCTTCAATCCAATAAGAGGTTACGGTCGGCAACAAATCCAGACCTTTCCCCTGTTTGTTGAACAATGGTACCTGTATCTTTCAGTCTGGTTTCACCAGGCTACGGTCCCCAGGCTCTTGTTGGCATTGGAAACGTTTAATTTATCCAATCGCATATTGATCAGTGATTCAAGTAAGGAAGGATGCATTTTAACTTCTTGGCGCACCCATCCCGTTAGCGGGATCATTTTCGTCAACATCCGCTCAATTGCAGAGCGCCAAATTCAAATTAAATTACTAAAAATATTAAATTTTCATGAAATCACAAGTGCAATATAGCAAAACACAGCTTAGCTTGTTGTTAATCCACCTGGCATGTCAGATTTCAAAAAGCTTTACGGCAAAAGCTATCCAAGCATTTATGTTAGCACATCTCTCTCTCAGCAGACAAAACATTACAAACAGCTAGCAGCAAAGTAGATTGGTCACAAAAGTCAGAAAAGCAATAAAATGAATTGCTTACCTTTGATCTTTGGATGTTTGCACTCACGAGACTCCCAGTTACACAATAAATGTTCCTTTTGTTCCATAAAGATTATTTTTATATCCAAAATACTTCAATTTGGTTGGCACGTTATGTTCAGAAATCCACAGGCTCGAGTGGTTACGACGGGGCAGACGAAAATTCCAAATAGTATCTGTAAAGTACGTAGAAACATGTCAAACGTTTTTTATAATCAAGCCTTGTTTTTACAATAAATAATCAATATTTCAACCGGATCATAGCTTTTTCAATAGGAGAGAGAGAAAGTCTGCTCCAAGGCATCCACTGATGCGATGTGATCCTTCTCGATACTTTTTCAGAATAAAAGCCTGAAACTATGTCTAAAGACTGTTCACACCATATGGAAGCCATAGGGAAAGGAATCTGGTTGATATCCCTTTAAATGGAGGGAAGGCATGCAATGGAACTGGGAGATTTGTCTTCGGCACTTCCTTGTTGGATTTTCCTCAGGTTTTCGCCTGCAATATCAGTTCTGTTATACTCAGACAATATTTAGAAAGTTTTGGAAACTTGAGTGTTTATCCTAATCTGACAATTATATGCATATTCTGGGCCTGAGAAATAGGCAGTTTCATTTGGGTATGTTTTTCATCCAAACATAAAAATTACTGCCCCCTACACTCAACAGGTTAACAATGTTGGAAATTCAAAGGCCTCTTCATACTCCCCTGTAATGGACAGTTTCAAGGAGTAAACTCAAGGAGATTTTAAAGGACTGACTGTATATTCAAAGGAAATGGTACTAGGTAGATTTTTTTAAATTGCCAAGCTTG
Organism: Oncorhynchus nerka; assembly: GCF_034236695.1. NCBI lineage: Eukaryota > Metazoa > Chordata > Actinopteri > Salmoniformes > Salmonidae > Oncorhynchus > Oncorhynchus nerka. Next base: position 64,963,870 of record NC_088400.1, on the reverse strand, counting down.
TATGTATAAGTGAACTGTAAATGCGTGTTTCCTAATTGTTTGTCTGAAGAGTTTACAATGAAAGTTGTATGAAGGCTATTGTTGATTGTAGCTTTAAGTTTACTATAGTTCTTCCAGACTTGAAGAATCCAAGTCACATTCCAGCAAGTGCAGGCTACCACCACTATATTGCACTTTGCCTCAAAGGATACTAACTCCTAGACCCGTGCAACTGTGCTTTGTCTGTTTTTTTTGTTACATGGTTGGCTCCTACATCCTTGAATTGTTTCATCCTGTTTTGCCAAACTGCTTTTAACTGATAACAATAAGCACCCAACAACAAAAAAATCTATATAAAATGACAAACCAGGAAAACAATGTATGCATTTATTTTATTGGTGTTGTGGTACAGTAGTATCAATGGCATTTAAAAATAATAATTCCATGGTTGAAAAGGGTCAATATTACTTTAGTACAGTATGTTAAGTCATCCTGTTTTGGCTCAGGTGTAAGTTCCTACTGATACAGCCTGAATCTTTTAAGTCTCTTGTTTATCATTTTAATCCAACATCAGTTTGCCATTCGAAGCCCAGTTTATACCTGGTGTTAACATGGGTCCTGTGTCTTGATCGTGTCCATATTCTGATTGTGACCGTTTCTAGACCCGTGTAGAATATTACAATTATTGATGGTGATTCTTCCTGACTACCTCCAGAGGCCATTGAGGACTAATTTTACAAGTGTAAACAGATCTGGATTGTCAAACAATAGTCCTTCTAAAATCATTGATTCAAGGGATCAATATGTCTTCACATTGGGAATCTCATCATTTGAATACAGGGAGGGACTAGGGTTCAAAATATACCTTTTGAGAAAGGTCATTGGCATGGCAAGACTTGAACCTGTGACCTTGTGGTCCTAGCCCACAGCACCAGCAGGGAGGGCACCATTATTGTTTTTGTACATTTTATAAAGCTGTTCATTCCTTTTGTCATTTTAGAATGTCAGATAACATTTAAGTAGGTTGGAAAACAAAAGCCGCATTGGGATGCAACCTGTTTAACACCCTCCCACAAGCAGTCCACCTCCCTGAAACACTTGTCTTTACTTGTAAACTCCACCCACTGACATGTCACTAAGCTCTGCCCACGGAACTTTCATCGAACCAATCAATTTGTCCCCGGCTACCTCGAGGTGGTCAGGAAGATCTGTTCACAATGAATTATTGTCTACACTGGTCTAGAAATGTGGCCAAGATCAAGATGGCATGTTAGCACCAGATATAGAACAGGGCTAGAATGACTGAGTTTCACCAAAACGACAAGGGCATTGAGGACACTATCCCTTGTGTGTCAAGTCCAATCTAGAAAAGGTTTTTTTTTAAATTAAAAAGTATTTGGCAATTTAAAGAACAATCACTTGTCCCATGGCATGGTGCCCATCACATGTATTATTCAATATTACATTGAAGAGCCATATTAGTTCATATTTTCAATTTAGATGTGATCGTAACTTAAGCTCAACCACCACAATTAAAATATGCATTGGCTCAATTTGTCTGAGGTTATTTAATTTAGACTTCCCCCAAAACAAGCTACATGTAAAAAAGCAAGATGCTTCTACCATATCCAGTTTACTGGTATGTTAACTTTCCTGGACAATCAGTCCTGAGTTTTGGCCTCCTGGTTCCTAGTTTTATGATGTGATCAATGAACTGCAACAAGTTCTCTTAAAGTAAAATATTCTTTCAACTGCACAACTCAAATATAGTGAGTTCAAGATTCATTGCTTAATCACGACTGATATATTCAACCAGACCATATTTTTCTAAATAAGAATTAAGCTCCACCCAGAAAAAGTATATAAAATACCAAATAAAGGAAAAACAAAAAGGCACCTCTGTATGTACCCCTACTGTTAATGTGTTCCAACCATCCCCCTCCACCATCTAAATAAGAAAACAAGTTCAAAGAAATCACTTGTACAGAAAAAAAATCAGAGGATTTTTCCGTCACCCGCAATGGCACTTACTTATGGGTTAAAACCAGCTTTTATACACAAGACAAGAAACTTTTTTTTTAATCATCAAGATAGTTTCCTGTTCAACAGGATTCTACTTCATCAGCTTAAAATAAACCAAAAAGGAATCGTTCCTTTAGCGTTGAATGATACAGAAAGTGCTACCAGCCATCTGTGGAGAATCAATTATCATTCTATATTCTAGACGAAGGTTAGCAGTAAAATAATGGTCCTGCTGATCACCAGACATCTTATATGTTCCTTGTAAGATCAAATGTAGAGTTGTCATGTCAGAGGACCTACTACAGTGTTGAAACATAACTTAAGTGTAAATAGTGGAAGTACCACAGGAGTAAGACTAGCAGGGAATGTGAGTTTGAAGAGGAGTTCTATGGAACATTTGAGAATACCATTTCGATCCTCTAATAGAGAAATAGCAATTCCTATGATTCTGGATACTTCAGTTGTACTGTGGTGAGATTAGGAGAGTATTAGAAAGAAGTCAGAACTATCTAGCTGGCTCGTGCCTGCAAGTGGCAATGAAAAGAGAACATTTTCAAAAAATTATTTGCGCAATTAAAGTGATGACCAGTGGTCTCCACAGCTCCCTCAGCCAATCACCTAAAGGTCTCTAAGCATTGGTTCCCTCCAAGAGAGGAAATCCCCTTCCCGTTGTGGAACACTACACACTAATGAGAAAAGGGTTCATTTAAAAGTAAAAACAATGAAAAAAAATCTGTGATTAAGAACTATTCTCAGCAAAGTTTAAGGAACCAAGAAAAAGAATGTCTTTGATATTAAGAAATTGAATAATTATTGTCAATGTATTTTTGTCGACAAAAAGTAAAGGTTAGGGTAAAGGTCATAGCTAAGGGGAAGGGTTTTGGGGACGAATGGGGGTAAGGTTTTAAGAGGCGGGTTTCTTTAGGTCTCGGATCTGTTTGATTAGGTAGGTCTTCTCGTCGTTGAATTGCTCGTCGTCCATGCGGTCCTTCTGGAAGTTGCTAAGGAAGTCGATGAGTTTGGGCTGGTTCTTCAGCAGGATGTCTATGATGGGCTGCGTCTTGTTGGGGTTCGCCACAAACACCTGGGTGGAGGGGTCAGCCTGTCAGCTCTGTACATTACATTGATATCGGCAATTACATTCTAGTAAGAACCCAATGGTAATGCAATGGAATGTTTGGGGCCAACATGGATGCCAGTTTGCCAGACTTTGTATATGAACGGCTCAGGGAACGGCTTTTGTGTCGTACCTTGAAGACGTGGAAGGCCTCAAATTGTATGTTAGGGCTCTTGTCCCTCAGTAGGTTCATCATCAGCTTCAGGTTCTCAGGCTTGCTGATGTACCGGGTCATCACTGTGAAGTTATGCCTGTCCAACAGAAGCTCTCCCAACAACTACATAAACACACAAAGACCAGAGTATGCAAATGTTTACTACGAAGCAAGATAATCAACACCATAATAGCATGCAAAGTTTTAGTCTATAAATAATCCATGTAAAATGTGAATAATAGAACACACCTTTAATGACTGTCTCTTTGTCACATAGTTATCAGAGTGTAATAACTTCTCATACTGGTCAAAGATCTGCAAAGATATAAAGGAACAGGCTGAGGGGTGGCTGCATCTCAACAGTCAAAAGTGGCTCAAAATAAATTCACAATTAATTACATTTTTTTAATTTTTTTATGTTCCCAGGGCAGCAGAATGTTGAACATGTCACTTACGGCATCATAATTCTGTTCTAGATATTCAGCTACCAGGACCTTGTGTCTTGTGAGCAGGTCCTGTGAATGGGGAGGAAACGTGCTCACTTTAATTCACACAAAAACAAACATTGAATATTGCATATCATCTGCTGCATCGAATCATTTCTGATCTATACATTTTGTCAACTCTCAAACAAATGGGCATGGACAGATACAACAGTAATGTAAAGATTAGCATATCATCTTGGCACATCCTAGTCTTATTAACATGGGTTTAATACAAGGTTTTTCCAGGACCCAAAGATGCTTTCAAATCTTGTGTAGTCTGACCTTGAAGGTGGCGAAAGCGTCTGAGGCGATGTCGAAGGTCTCCATCTCTACGTAATTGAAGAAGTGCTGGAAGTGTTCTGAGTGGAGAACCAGCTTGGCCAGTGGCTCATGTCTGATACACTCCCTCAGCATGATGCCACAGTTCAGCGCAGACCCAGGGGTCTCATACCTGCAGGAAGAGGGACACACGCAGACGTCACTGAGTATCATACCAATGGCTGTGGTCAGCTGTGGTACATGGAGAGAGTGTGTGACAGAGAAACTCACCCTTTTTGCAGCACAAATAGCACCTCTTGGTGAGAGCAGAAGTACTCGACGGTGGGGCTGCGGGTGCCGATCTGCCTCCGCAGGATGTTGTTGAAGATCTGACACACGTCCTTCTTCCCCTGGGGACATGCAATGGAAAACGTTTAAAAACGAAAGCCTCCTTGTTTCAGACTTTTCTTCCATTTGGTGCCTAATGAACACGACCCTGATGGTCCGGCTTTGGCTCAGTCTCACCTCAAAGTCGATGACCTGCAGGTTTTCCACCAGGGAGATGAGCAGGCCGCTGTTGTAGAGCTCCTGGGCCAACTGGGCCACCGTCTCTGTGTGAGGCTCCTTGTCACCGGTCCCATATAGTATCTCCTTCATGGCCACAAGACACTTAGACACCTCCTCTGATGCCTGGGACAGGGACACCAGTTAGACATACAGGCACAATATGTACTTTAACAATATTGCTGCGAATAATGTTATGCGGTTTACAAAAAAACTCCCATGGTATTATACTTGAGTTGACCACAAGAGGGAGACATTTAATTGACTACTTATGGAGGTACAGCTCTGTAGACACATGTCTCAGCCTCAGGCCCAATCATAACTATTGACTTTCTCTGGATATCAGCATTGCATATGACAGGAGTGGACTGTATTGAGATCACTATAGCCTGGCTGTGTGTGGAAGCAGCCTGGTTAGAGCTGAAGCAGTTCCAGCCCAGAGCCAGGTTACTGGGAGTTCTGCCTGGACAGCCCCTCTCTAACAGTCCCATGGTGGAGAGGGCCTTTACAGCTGGGTGTCAGTGAAGGAACGGCCAGGCAGCGATGCTACTTTCACAGCCCAGTGTCAGCTAGAGGCACACCGTAATAATAACCACACCAACTGACTGTTCGGATCAAATAGAAGAGGTACACCGAGGCCCCAACATCAATGTTACACAACACCTGCTTGTGGGCCTTTTCTAAGGGAAGTACTGGTTTGTGTGGTGAGGACTATTATGAGGACTTGTGTTGTAAGGATTTGTTTAGTGAGGATTCGTGGTGTAAGGACTTGTGTTATGAAGATGCATCACACCTTATCTGTTTTCTTGTCTTGTTTGACCAGGATGGCCATGTTCTCCTTCAGAGTCCGGACGATGTCGGCGGGATTCTTGTGGGATTTACCGAACAGCGGCATGGTGGCTGGGCCTCTCCTCGGGTCTCTTCTGACAGCCTTAAAAACACACACAGGACACACATAACACACACATTATACCCCATCTATCGATAACATGTAAATGACACAACTGGGTGGTTCAAGCCCTGAATGCTGATTGGCTGACAGCCGCGGTATATCAGACCGTATACCATGGGTACGACAAAACATGTATTTTTACTGCTCTAATTACGTTGGCAACCCGTTTCTAATAGCAATAAGGCACCTCGGGGGTTTGTGATATATGGCCAATATACCAGGGCTAAGGGCTGTTCCTATGCATGACGCAACGCGGATACAGCCCTTAGCTGTGGTATATTGGCCATATATCACAAACCCCTGAGGTGCCAACACCCCCCCAGGAATTTTTTTAAAAGAATGATGGAAAAAAACCTAAATGAATTTAAGGGCAGAAAGACAAATGCAACTCCATCTTTCATCGAATAAAATGGCTTATTCATCACAAAACCATTTAATTTAGCCAATTATTTTGAATCATTACTTCATTGGCAAAGAGGGCAAACTTAGGCAGGAAATGCCAACAACGAAGAGTGAGCCATCATATTCATGCATAAAAAAAACAAATAATGAAAGAAAAGCATTGCAAGTTTGAATTTTGTAAAGTTAGTGTGGGAGAGGTGGAAAAAAAACATGAACGTTATCGATCAATAATGACAAACCTTGTGGCATTAACAACTTAGATGGAAAGCTACTGAGGATGGTAGCGGACTCTGTAGCCACTCATATCTGTCATATCTTTAATTCCGCTACTCAAGAATAGTAAAGTGGTCTTTACTTGTTCAAACAGCAGACCTATAAGCTTGCTGCCAGCTCTTAGCAAACTGTTGGGAAAAAAATGTGTTTGACCAAATACATTGCTATTTCTCTGTGAAGAAACTAACAGACTTTCAGCATGCTTATAGAGAAGGAAACTCAACATGTACAGCACTGACAAATGATAATATGAAGATTGTGGGAGCTGTACTGTTAGATTTCAGTGCTGCCTTTGATATTATTGACCATGAACTGTTGTTGAACCTCAGCTCAGTTTTGAATCCACAATATGGCATTCTTTAATGGAAGCTTCTGTAATGTCAAACATGTAAAGTGTGGTGTACCGCAGGGCAGCTCTCTAGGCCCTCTACTCTTTTTTTGAAAATCCTAAATGGTTTGCATAGTCAATTTACACAAGCTCTGGCACACACTTACTCCACCAGACATGCCACCAGGGGTCTTTTCACTGTCCCCAAATCCAGAACAAATTCAAGAAAATGTACTGTATTATATAGAGCCATTATTGCATGGAACTCCATTCCATCTCATATTGCTCAAATAAACAGCAAACCCGCTTAAAAAAAGACAAAGAAACACCTCACAGCACAACGCCTCTCCCCTATTTGACCTAGATAGTTGGTGTATGCGTTGAAATGTAGGCTACTTGTGCCTTTAAAAGAAAATGCATGTAGTTCTGTTCTTGTCTATTAATGTTCTGTATTATGTCATGTTTCAAGTTGTGTGCCCCCCAGGAAGAGTAGCTGCTGCTTTTGCAACAGCTAATGGGGATACTAATAAAATACCACTGCGGTCCAACTCATCCCAAACCATCTCAATTGGGTTGAGGTCAGGTGATTATGGAGGCCAGGTCCTCTAATGCAGCACTCCATCACTCTCCTTCTTGGTCAAATATCCCTTTCAAAGACAGATTTCCACTGGTCAGATTTACTCTGGGTCTTCTCTTCCTTTCTTGTGGTGGTCCTCATGAAAGCCAGTTTCATCATAGCGCTTGATGGTTTTTGCAACTGCACTTGAAGAAACTTTCAAAGTTCTTGAAATGTTCTGAATTGACTGACCATCACATCTTAAAGTAATGATGGACTGTCGTCTCTCTTTGTTTATTTGAGCTGTTCTTGCCATAATATGGAGTTGGTCTTTTACCAAATAGGGCTCTCTTTTGTATATCACCCCTACCTTGTCACAACACAACTGATTGGCTCAAACGCATTTATCAATGAAAGCAATTCCACAAATTAGCTTTTAACAAGTGCATTCCAGGTGACTACCTCATGAAGCTGGTTGAGAGAATGCCAACAGTGTGTAAGCTATGATCCCTTATTGATGTCACTTGTTAAATCCACTTCAATCAATATAGATGGGGAGGAGACAGGTTAAAGAAGGAATTTTAAGCCTTCGGACAATTGAGATGGATTGTCTATGTTTGCTATTCAGAGGTTGAATGGACAAGACAAAAGATTGAAGTGCCTTTGAACGGGGTATGGTAGTAGGTGCCAGGCACAGTGGTTTGTGTCAAGAACTGCAACGCTGCTGGGTTTTTAACAACAGTTTCCTGTGTGTTTCAAGAATATTCCACCACACAAAGGACATCCAGCCAACTTGACACAACTGTGGGAAGCATTGGAGTCAACATGGTCCAGCATCCCTGTGGAACGCTTTCAACACCTTGTAGAGTCCATGCCCCGAAGAATTGAGGTACAAGACAATATTAGGGAGGTGTTCTTAATGTTTTGTGCACTCAGTGTATATCACACGTTATAAACTGGGTGGTTCGAGCCCTGAATGCTGAAAACTGGTATATCACAGGTATGACAAAACATATTTTTACTGTTCTAATTAGGTTGGTAACCAGTTTATAATAGCAATAAGGCACCTCGGGGGTTTGTGGTATATGATCAATAAACCACGGCTAAGGGTTGTATCCAGGCACTCCACATTGCGTTTTTGCATAAGAACAGCTTTTAGCCGTGGTATATTGCCCCCCCGAGCCTTATCGCTTAATTATACCATATATCAGTGTACCACAGGCATTTCTCCCCTTACTTGACATGGGGTGCATCTGAAGTATCTTCTTCTAATCTCCTCCAGTTCATCTACATTGATGTGAAATGAACAAACAAAAGCCTGCATCCCCTGAGGGTGTCCCAGACCAGGACTGAAGAACATTAGTGATGGAGGAGATGAGACAAGGAGAGGAAGGCAATTGTATTGAGATACACCCACAGAAAGAAGAGCGCAGTCTTCCCCCTGGGATCTCGCAGTGATTTATAAAAGGGCATAAGCAATACCCGCTTACGCTGAGTCAGACTACACTCTGCACACCTCACTGCATTCATGGTTGTCATGACAACAAAACAAAAGGCAGCCAGAGGACAGATAATAGGTGTGTGCGTTTCATCACTCAAGAGGATGTCTCAACAATGTGCGTCCGAAATACTGAAATAGCCTACTCATGGCCAGTGTAAAGTTAGGACAACTCCGTTTGAGATTTAGGACTCCAATGGTTCGCCATGTTGGCACCTAGCGTTCGAACACAGTTTACATTCTAGCAAGAATCTTACAACATTATTGTCATGGAGTGTTTGACGCCAACATGAAGGATAACCTAGCTGCTGGAGAGAGAGAGCGAGAGCAAATAACTTGTGACTGTTAATCCTTAGTGCTGAGCGTGACGGTATTACCTCCATTCCTCCCAGAACAGAACAGACAGACTGATGCCAGGACCTTGTCACTCTGATCACAGTCCACAGCAGGAGACTAGTCAGTGGACTGCATCGCTCACAGCCTTGCACATCATGTAGAGCAGATGGGATTCCCTATTCCTTTTTTCTTCATGCAAGAGAATGTCTGTTCTACACTATCCATTTCTATCTGAATGTTTGGTATGCTTGCAGTCACCCCTGAAAAAGCCCCAGCACAAAACGCAGGACAGTGAACCCAAGAAAATCCTATTCCTATCCCACTCACTGACTACAAGCAAGAAAGGAGCCCCCTCTCTACCCAACCCCGCTCTCCCCACCAAGACCTGTTCAAAAAACTGCATTTCCCATGAAGCTGTGAGGTAAACACAGTATAAGTAGTATCTTTGGCTCTGCAATGTTGGAAAATGACCCGTAAGTAAGCATTTCACTGTTAGTCCCACACCTGTTGTTTACGAAGCATGTGATAAATAACATTTGATGATTTGATTAATGCAACTTTAATAACAACCCATCAATCAGAATTAAACAAGAATGAGGCTAAATGTCTCTGGACAGGCAACTGCATGAGTCCATAATGGAAGGGATAATCCTGATTCAGACACGCCACAACATGCTCAACCAGGAAATAAAAGGCTGCTAGCCTACTTTATAAACATACCACGAAGCCTACGGATATGAGGAGCGATTGGACGAAACCAAGGATCCTGGATGTAGCCTAGGCCCAGTTGGACACAATTCACAGACTTGGGTTCATTATCGGATGTCTAGTAACAGACTAGGGGCCTACAGTATGTAATATTTTACAAATAAACTGATTTTCCCTGGATTATCTGTAACCTTAACCTGGTCTAATGTAGCCTAGAAGGACAAAGCTGGGTAACAGAAATATCCTATGTATACAATCTACAGTATATGTGATCCTTTTTAGAGCATGGTGCTTGTGACGCCAAGGTAGTGGGTTCGATTCCCGGGACCACGCATACGTAAAATATATGCACACATGACTAAATTGCTTTGGATAAAATAATCTGTTAAAATGGCATATATTAATATTGATTTCCCTCATGATAGATTACGGAGATGTAATTTATAGATCGGCAGGTAAGGGTGCTCTCGAGCAGATAGATGTTCTTTACCATTTGGCCATCAGATTTGTCACCAACGCTCCTTATAGGACACATCAGTGCACTCTATACTCCTCTGTAAACTGGTCATCTCTGTATACCCGTCGCAAGACCCACTGGTTGATGCTTATTTATAAAACCCTCTTAAGCCTCACTCCCCCCCTATCTGAGATATCTACTGCAGCCCTCATCCTCCACCCGTTCTGCCAGTCACATTCTGTTAAAGGTCCCCAAAGCACACACATCCCTGGGTCGCTCCTCTTTTCAGTTCGCTGCAGCTAGCGACTGGAACGAGCTGCAACAAACACTCATACTGGACAGTTTTATCTCAATCTCTTCATTCAAAGACTCAATCATGGACACTCTTACTGACAGTTGAGGCTGCTTTGTGTGATGTATTGTTGTCTCTACCTTCTTGCCCTTTGTGCTGTTGTCTGTGCCCAATAATGTTTGTACCGTGTTTTGTGTTGCTACTGTGTTGTCGTGTGTTGCTGCCTTGCTATGTTGTTGTCTTATAGGTCTCTCTTTATGTAGTGTTGTGTCGTCTCTCGTCGTGATGTGTGTTTTGTCCTATATTTATATTTGATTTATTTTTAATTCCAGCCCCTGTCCCCGCAGGAGGCCTTTTGCCTTTTGGTAGGCCGTCATTGTAAATAAGAATTTATTCTTAACTGACTCACCTAGTTAAATAATGGTTAAATAAATACATTTAAAAAAATAAGGAGGAATGCTTTTAGCCTTTCCTAAAGGGAGTGGTTGTATATCTTGTCATGGGCCTAGAACAGCAAGGTTGTTGTCCTGTACTGACACTAGAGCTGGGACGATAAACTGAAAATGATCGACACTGATCACTTATCGTGAACATTTTGCCGATATCGGTCATTACATAAATAACCTATAGGGTCCTACTAGAGAAATGGGAATTATGAAATTAAATATGTTTGCTAATATGGGATATTGTTTATGGGACAAGTGATAGCTATAACATTCAAAGTAGTTGTCGTAGTTATGGGTAATAAAAAATAACTGTGGTACACATTAAATGCTATAAACTTTTGGTAAATGTATTGTTATCGTGATAATTCAATGAATTTAGCTTGATATGGATTTTTAGCCATATCGCCCAGCGCTAACCGACACCCTGGTATGACATAGTATATTACATTAACCTCATCTAACCGACACCCTGGTATGACATAGTATATTACATTAACCTCATCTAACCGACACCCTGGTATGACATAGTATATTACATTAACCTCATCTAACCGACACCCTGGTATGACATAGCATATTACATTAACCTCATCTAACCGACACCCTGGTATCACATAGCATATTACATTAACCTCATCTAACCGACACCCTAGTATCACATAGCATATTACATTAACCTCATCTAACCGACACCCTAGTATCACATAGCATATTACATTAACCTCATCTAACCGACACCCTGGTATGACATAGTATATTACATTAACCTCATCTAACCAACACCCTGGTATCACATAGCATATTACATTAACCTCATCTAACCGACAACCTGGTATCACATAGCATATTACATTAACCTCATCTAACCAACACCCTGGTATCACATAGCATATTACATTAACCTCATCTAACCGACACCCTGGTATCACATAGCATATTACATTAACCTCATCTAACCGACACCCTGGTATCACATAGCATATTACATTAACCTCATCTAACCGACACCCTGGTATCACATAGCATATTACATTAACCTCATCTAACCGACACCCTGGTATCACATAGCATATTACATTAACCTCATCTAACCGACACACTGGTATCACATAGCATATTACATTAACCTCATCTAACCGACACCCTGGTATCACATAGCATATTACATTAACCTCATCTAACCGACACCCTGGTATCACATAGCATATTACATTAACCTCATCTAACCGACACCCTGGTATCACATAGCATATTACATTAACCTCATCTAACCGACACACTGGTATTACAATTGAATAAACTAACCGACACCCTGGTATCACATAGCATATTACATTAACCTCATCTAACCGACACCCTGGTATCACATAGTATATTACATTAACCTCATCTAACCGACACCCTGGTATCACATAGCATATTACATTAACCTCATCTAACCGACACCCTGGTATCACATAGCATATTACATTAACCTCATCTAACCGACACCCTGGTATCACATAGCATATTACATTAACCTCATCTAACCGACAACCTGGTATCACATAGCATATTACATTAATCTCATCTAACCGACACCCTGGTATCACATAGCATATTACATTAACCTCATCTAACCGACACCCTGGTATCACATAGCATATTACATTAACCTCAATTCACCAAATATCTAGCATTGGTTGATTAGATGTGAAACTGGAAAATAGTTGATATACAGCCAGATAGTGCATTGTTTTCGTGTCAATGTCAGCTAACCTAACTCTTTTTGACTCTATGCATACACACTACCCACAAAGACACTCCAACACATACACACACTCACAGGCACACTGTCATCACACACACACACTCATCACATATCATCTATCCTGTTAACAAGTCACTTTACCCCTAACTATAAGTATATATCTACCTCGATTACCTCGTACCCCTGCACATCGGCTCGGTACTGGTACACCATGTTTAGAGCAAAGCCATCATGGCTCATTGTGGATTTATTCCTTGCGTCACAATTTTTTCTACTTTATTGTATTCTGCATTGTTGGGAAGGCCCCATAAGCATCTCACTGTTAGTCTACACCTGTTTACTAAGCATGTGACAATAAAAATAAGTTTACATGTCATCGATCCATTGATTCTAAGCCAACGCCGCCTGTTTTGCGCCATGGTTGCGAATGCATCATTTTTTTTTTGCTAAACAAGCTATAGGGAGTCATTTTGAAATCATGAGAATGGTTACGGTAGTAGGAGAGAGAGACTGAAGCAGGAGAGGGGAGAGGTACTGCCCTTCACAGGACCTGACATGATTCCATCTCCATCAGTCAAGATGGAGTCCAGTCCCAGAGCTCCATGAACAAACACACACAACCTCATCACAGACGCAAGGCAGAAAGAATACAGACGGAACAACTCAGAACTCTCAGACTGAATGCAAACAGAACCCAGACAAAACAAAGACTGATAGAACACTCCAATGGGTTGTTCTATTTCAGGAGATGTTCTGCAGCCATTTTGCCTGTTATCTTTATCATCAACCCACCATCATCATTCTGGCCTCTAATCACCCCTAACCACAGATAGAGGGTCAGATATTTTCCAACCCCTAATGGTGAAGGCTATGATTGGGGGTAGGGTAATCTGGTCCTAGATCTGTGGTTAGAGCCAACACACAGTACATGGCGCTGCCGCTGAAATAAAACTCCCATAAGGCCTAGAGTTACCTAAAGTGGCACTGAGCATCATGACAGTCCCTGCACTGACTACATCACTGATGACATAAGCCTATGCAGCTTGTCAGAGATGTTATAGGGTACTCTTTAAAAAAAATGGTGAGACACAATCTATCCTATGTGAGGTGCAGTCTGGGTGACAGTTGTTTATGCCTGGTCTAAGATTGTGAATGTTGGTAGCCAATCTGACACTTTCAAAACATACATTTACATCACACATCCTGTCTAATGACACGGACTGTCTGATTTAAAAATATGGAGGCACAAATAATTATGCATTAAAGCTGGAGAACACCAAACTAGTCTGGCTGGATAAATACATAAATTAATGAATAATAACAAAACAAGGAGCCAAACTAAAAATGTAACATGTTAGGTCAAGGTCCAATGTCTTTAAATTAAGTAATTATATACAAGACGAACATTTCGATGAAGTTGTTACTGTAGGCCTAATAGAGAATGACAGCTGGCGAGACAGAATAGCAGCCTATGCGACGGCCTCTCCGTCCATTGGTGTTCCTATCCTACTGCACGGAAAGCAAAGCTCTGCTAGCGCTAAAGCAAAACAAACCCTGTACAAACAAAGCCAGACTTGACACATTCGATGCGTGACATTACGCTTACGCACTCTACTTGTCCTGTGTGTTAAAGGACCACCAAACATGTTTAGGGAAGAGCGTTCCCGGATGAAGGCGTCACATGACATGTAGATTAATGTAGACACGCAGAAATAAAACAAATAAGACATGTGCGAATATGTCAACTATGGGATACACCAGTTTGGGGTTTTAAACTCCCTTTAAAGAATGGATGTCACATGCATAAATCGGACCGTTTAGCTAATGGTTTTACAGAAAAGCAGCTAAACAGATGGGCAATGGCTGCATTTAATTAAAGTAGCAAGATTGTTTCAAACTTGAATCGTTTGAATACAATGTTAAGGGCAGCATCACTTTGAAACATTTGAACAATCTCGTAAGGATCTAATAAATTACGGATACTTACGGTGCAAGAGTCTATTTTGTATTTTTTCTCTGGGATGTCTTTGCTGCTGTCTCGAGTCTCAATGTAACCGAGCAGCTTTTTCTGGTCACGCCAGCGGTGTGTTTGTATGCTGGGCAAAACGTCAGAGGAATATGTGTATGTGCGAATTAAAATGTACGGAATCTTTTAAGAAGGCAGTGCAGAATTCCATTTGGTCTGATTCGATATGAGCCACAGTCCCGGGATAGGCGGCGCACACTGAATATTTATCTACCAGCCCATTGGTCCTTTCCCCTGTGACGTTGAGGGATTTTCATATCCGGATCACATTTTTATTTTATTTTTTAGAAAAACATGCTCGAATTTTTTTTTGATTATGGCTGTGTTTTTTTTGTTCAAATTATTTATAAATGGGAAAAGTCAATTTGACCCTTTAAGGCGGTGAAACAAGATGGCCCTATTGCAATCAGTTACAGCTCACAAAACAGTATTCACCAAACCTCCGTGAACGCTGGAAATCACGCTTAGCAACTAGAGGTCAATAATAATATTTTCTAGTAATATACACTTAATAAAATATTTCATAAAATATTTTTGGTAGAAGCCTAACTTGAGTTGTGCGTGGTGTTTTCCATTCAAATACTGTACTGTTTTTATGTTGTGTTATGTCAAAATCACAAAAATATTGAAAATAAACCATTTCAAATGTATAGATTTTCAAACATGTCTAGGCTGAGTGTGAAAATCGACATTAAAATAAGACTAGTTGCAACGTTAAATTATTTAAAACAAACTAACGACCACACATTGAGCAATGATTGGCTACATCATTTAATGATACCTGATGGTTTTATAATGAGAAAAACAAACAGTCATTGGATTAAAGCAAAGAATGTGTCTTTATTCAGCGGCTTTAATAATACACCTCAGAGATACATATTTACACATATACACAGATATGAATGCATATCATTAATTATATAACATCTGTATCAATACTTGTTACCGTAGGAAAATAAAGAACAAAATAATGCGGCAATGTGCTGCATAACAATGTGACACACAGGAACAACATTGTAATCTCACTGGGTGCAAATCGAAAAAGATATACAGTAGAACAATAAGTTATAAAAACAGTTATAACTAAAACGGTTATAACCAGAACAGTTTAAAACATTTTATTGTGCGTGCTGAAATTTGAGACAACCATCATTCCGAGTTGAACTTTCAGCACAGGACGTTATAGTCCATCTTCGGTTTTCAGTGTACAGAGTGCATTCTCAAATGAGGGAAATGATATTTCTATTAATATATGTCGTCTCAGGAGTTTTAAGAAATTACCATGGAAACATGCCCTGCCAACCAATTAATAAAATATCTTTGATATACTTAGGCCCACGAAAACATATCCATGGTCTTCATACACAACATACACATATTCAATGAAAAATACAAGGTATAGGATAATTATATCTGTACACATCTTTCTCAAATAAATGAACTTATACACATTGATTAACGCATACAAATAATTCCTTTTAAGTTTATACTCTCTGGTACAGTACACAGTTATTTCAACATCAATCGACCTGACATGAATCTCTTTACGGGAATCTCAATCTTCAGGGGATTTCTGTGTAGTGTATAGGATTGGACTTTGAGCCAAGAGAAAATGATTCAGAAGAACATCCTGAGCACTGTTATTGTTGAAATATCTATGATATCTGACCATCCTGTAATATCTCCCCTGTCTAAAGGAACACCTGGTAGTTTAAAGCCCAGCTCTCTCAGATCACTGGGAACAAAGCCAAGAGTTCATTAATAGCCCAGACAGCACAGGTGGAGGAAGGAGAAACAGGGAGGGAGAGGGACTGGAAATGTACTGGAGGGCCTCTGGACAAAGCCATAGATATACACAGTTGACCAAACTCAAAAAGTATTTAATGACAATTCCATTCTAATTTGCATTCTTGCTAGAATGTGATTGTCTCGACACTTTTACAGTTTAGTTTTGTCTTGGGGGATCCAGCAGAAACATATGAAATATAAATCCATAATGTATTTTTAAAGTCACTCAGGAGAGGACTGAGGACATACTGAGGAGGTTGACTGCCTGACACAGAGAAACATTATGACACAACTGGTTACCAGAGTCCACAGGAGAGAGACTGAGGCGTCTGTTTGTTTGTCTGTTGAAGTGTTGAGTTCAGTAGAGGAGCTCCTGGCTCCATATCACTGTCACCTTGTTGGAGTGGGAGGAGCGGGACCGCGCTAGGCTAACAAAGCCTGCCTGTGTGTGTGAATGGAGCGGGTGTGTCCTTCCTTGTTCATCTCTGTCAAACAGGTAGGGGAAAGGCCTGAACTTCCTGTTCTCAATGTGTGCTAGCCCTCAATCACAGTAAAAGACTAGGACACTACCTCTTATCCCTGAGAGTAGAGTATGTCCAGAGGAAAGCAGTCCTTCATTACCTTCCCTTCACATTGACAGATAAGCAGCTATTAGACTGCTTTCGGCTACATTCCAGGCAGCCTCCACTTCAGTATGAGAGTGAAGTATCTATGGACTGTAATGAAAACTAACGTGTGCAAGCATTTCACTGTAAAGGCTACACCAGTTGTATTCGGCGCATGTGATAAATACAATTTGATTTGATTTGAACAGTAGTAGAGGGGAAAAGTGCACGTGTCATTTGAACAGCCAACCACTGGGTGGCGTTGTAGCTGTGTCTCAGGGCTTAGAGGAGGCGGGA
The DNA here is from genome assembly GCF_034236695.1 of Oncorhynchus nerka. Classification (NCBI taxonomy): domain Eukaryota; kingdom Metazoa; phylum Chordata; class Actinopteri; order Salmoniformes; family Salmonidae; genus Oncorhynchus; species Oncorhynchus nerka. The sequence goes on along the minus strand of NC_088400.1, from coordinate 64,946,577 downwards.
CTTTAGGGCTTGATGTCAGAGAAACTTGTGTAGGTTTCACTGCAGCTGGAGGAGGTGTTGAGGTTGCCAGTTACACTGCCCTCTGTAACACAACAAAACACACACAAGTTAGTTTCCATTAGAGTCCACAGATACTTCTAAAACAAACTAAAATACAGACACACTCCTGTTACTTTTCAATAGCTATTTGGGTAGCAAGATACAGTTCCCTCTTGCACAAACCGAGAGAGAGAGACTGAAGAGAAAGAGGCAGACAGACAAACAGATGGAGCCAGTGTACCTGAGCTGCAGAGGGACTGCGAGGACTTGGACTCTGTGATGAGGGTGAGAAGGTTGGCTGCTGCTACCCAGCCATCTTTGTTGCTCCCCAAGTTTCTAACAAACCACTGTCCGTCACCTCCCTCTTTAATGAGCTGCACCATGTCTCCACTCTTCACTGACAGGTCCTGAGGCCCTCCTTTCTCCTTCTCATAGTCCGCCGCCACTGTGAATCTGTCGCCGACAGCCTGGGGTCACAGGGTAAAGGGCAAAGTTCATATGTTTGCGTCCAGTGTGTCATGTTACCATGTGTGTTGCTAGGGAATAACAAGTAACTTTCATAACATGTTGTATACATGTTGGCGACCATGACTCACCAGCTTCCTGCCTCCCTCATCCTCAGGGTCAGAGTTCATGGGGTCCTCGGCGCTGGAGTACCCATCATGCACTTCTGGCACGTCCATTGAGAAAGAGGCCTTGTTCCAACCTAGGGGGAGGAGGGAAAGAGAGAAGGAGAGTAGGAAAGAGAGAAGGAGAGTAATAGAATTCAGCAAACTCGATTTGATATCTAGATTAAGATTTAGCAGTGGCACCAGAAATTCCAAGACATTCCAAGATAGATTGCAATTTAGAGAACGTTATTGTCATGGAATGTTTGATCCCAACATGAAGGATAGTTTGTCAAACTAGAGAAAGGGAGTGAAACTCAAGAGGAAAGGAAGAGTGGACACTAACACAATCATACACAAGACAAGGTGATATGTACAGTGATAGGTGAAGTGTGTGGTGAGAACTTGATGCAAACACATCCATTGACAGAGTACACTGTAAATCCTCAAACAGAACCACAAGTACCAGATTAGAACCCAAAGAACATGATTAAATAACCAAGAAGAACAGACGTGGAGTCCTAGCATCCAGTGAGACCTAGATCAATGCATTGTGATCCGTCAGAAACGCAGACACACAGCAACCAACACGACAACACATGCTACAGAGAGAGACACACAGTTTGCCCTTCCAGTAAACAAACAACCCAAATCAGTATTTCCCGGCTGTGAATATCACACAGATATTCAACAGCAAATCTCAGAGAGAAGATTTGTCTGTGATTGTGGAACAAGCCAGTGATTTGTGACTATGTGTTGGGGGGGGGACATTCTATATGTGGAAGAAGCAGAGCAGGGTCCAGGCCAACCACACAGTGCAGCAGCGTGTTCCTCCCAGGCATGTTGTCACACTACCTCTCCTTTTGGCCTGTAAGAGACTAGAGGTGCTGAGCCACTTGGCCCTGCTCAGAGTGATGTGAGGAGTCTGACCAGGCTCTGAGGAGAAGAAGCAGTAGCAGTCAGCAACGTCGCCCAGATGAACGCTGTGTCTGACACTCAGGTGGCTTTGAAGTACACAGGTGTAGGTTGACTCATCCATCAAACTGTCTTACAAAGGCCTTTGAGGCCAACAAGGCTTTCATATATTTTTCACTTGTTTAAATCAAGATATTGTTGTATGCATCTTCTGTGTCAACGATCGTCAAATTTGAATGATCTTATCTGGGTCATCTCCATGTTGCAGTCCCTCGTCAGTCCAGTGTCTTTAGCTAGACAGTACCAATGCACTCAGCGGGCCCCGGTGGCTGAATGTCTTACATTGATCTACCACAATTCATTCCCTCTCAAGTTTACTCTGCTTGCATGATGGTCACACAGAGATATATTTTGGGATGATGGGGAGTTGACATGGTGCTGAGATGACTACAGTGACAGAGGCTCAGGGTGGCTGGATGACTACAGTGAGGGAGGGTCAGGATGGCTGGATGACTACAGTGAGGGAGGGTCAGGATGGCTGGATGACTACAGTGAGGCAGGGTCAGGATGGCTGGATGACTACAGTGACGGAGGCTCAGGGTGGCTGGATGACTACAGTGAGGGAGGGTCAGGATGGCTGGATGACTACAGTGAGGGAGGGTCAGGATGGATGGATGACAATAGTGAGGCAGGGTCAGGATGGCTGGATGACTACAGTGAGGCAGGGTCAGGATGGCTGGATGACTACAGTGAGGCAGGGTCAGGATGGCTGGATGACTACAGTGAGGCAGGGTCAGGATGGCTGGATGACTACAGTGAGGGAGGGTCAGGATGGCTGGATGACTACAGTGAGGGAGGGTCAGGATGGATGGATGACAATAGTGAGGCAGGGTCAGGATGGCTGGATGACTACAGTGAGGGAGGGTCAGGATGGCTGGATGACTACAGTGAGGCAGGGTCAGGATGGCTGGATGACTACAGTGAGGCAGGGTCAGGATGGCTGGATGACTACAGTGAGGCAGGGTCAGGGTGGATGGATGACTACAGTGAGGCAGGGTCAGGATGGATGGATGACTACAGTGAGGCAGGGTCAGGATGGCTGGATGACTACAGTGAGGCAGGGTCAGGATGGCTGGATGACTACAGTGAGGCAGGGTCAGGATGGCTGGATGACTACAGTGAGGCAGGGTCAGGATGGCTGGATGACTACAGTGAGGCAGGGTCAGGATGGCTGGATGACTACAGTGAGGCAGGGTCAGGATGGCTGGATGACTACAGTGAGGCAGGGTCAGGATGGCTGGATGACTACAGTGAGGCAGGGTCAGGATGGATGACTACTGTGAGGGAGGGTCAGGATGGATGACTACACTACAGAGTCAAACACAGGTATGACATGGACTAGATAGAATACCTTTACACCCAAAGGGAGTTGGGTCACTCTTAATCTCGTGGCTTTTGGCTTTATGGTCAGGGCTAAGGGGGGATCCTGTTGGCCGAAGAAGAGAGACAGAAGAGAAGGAAACAGAGAGAAATGATAAAGCAAGCAATAGAAAAACAGCCGTGAGAGAGGGAAGAGCTTCCTGAAACTGACTAGAATAATTAGCTACTTGCTAATACTATTGGAGACATCTAAATAATGAGGCTGGGGGACAGGCCTACTAAAACAGACACTCATTCTAATATTTGATGTATTAACCGCAAACTACACTGTAGTATACCTGGTTGAGAGAATACCATTGGTAATGTTAGACTTTTACCAGCAGGGTGAAGAAATTCTGCAAAGGAAAGCAAGCCAAAATATCAGTCTTCAAAAGCCCTGATGCAGTCGACTACTGGAAAGGATGTGTCCTGTCTAAAATCATATTAGGGGGGTAGGTGAAGAGAGCTTGGGGTTGACTTCAAAATGGAGAACATATCTTTGCCATATATGATGACGACAACATGGGGGATGCCTCCAGGACACTAGTGTTACCTTTCTGACTCTTCAGATTGCTGAAGCCTTGAAGGGTAAAACGCTTTTTAGCCACTGATGCCCTGTCAGTGGTGGGACTGGTGACGGTCTCCTCTACAACCATGGTAGAGAAAGAGGGACAGGAAGGAGAGACAGAGTAAAGTGGTTTGAAGAGGAAAAGAAGAGGAAGAAAGCTCAGATTAAAGGAGGAACAAGGAAGGAGGAAGTAGGAAAATATTCAAGGGCGGCTTGGGTACCTAACCAGACGAGGGGGGTCACTAAAACGGCAACAGACGTTTGCTTCCTTGTCATGAGCATTTGATAGAACTAAAAAACATTTTCTTTACTCAACAAAATAGGGCAACTCACCTTTGTGTTTTGGGGAGGAGGGGGAGTTGGGGTCAGAGTTGACAGCGTCTGTCTTCTTCTCTTCTCCCTTCTTCACGCTCTTCTGACAGTTCCTAAATGGACTAAGAGGGAGAAACAAACAGGTGAAAAAGAGAAGAATCAACCATGTTAATTCCTTCTCTGTAACTGGCTCTAGCCATGGTTCTCTCTGTAAAATCTGACCTGAGACAGATAGGTGGGCTGTTGCTGGTTGGACTGGGAGACATTGTGTCTGACACCTTCTTTTGACTAGATTCTGGAACAAATCATCACAGTTACTAACAGAACACAGACACAACAACAGAGAATTTAGCACCCAGATGTGTATCAACTCTGGAATGTGTGTGCGTGTGTCTGTAATGCCGCAGATCCCCTATCTTACCCCTGCAAGCCTTCAGCTGGCCAGTCAGAACCTTCCTGATCTCGTTCAACCAAGATGTTTTGATCTCAGGTGTCGCAGCCTGGACGATAAACACCTCCTCTCTGGAATTACACCAGATCTCAAACTTCTTGTTGTCACCCTTGGCGCTCTCCGTGATGCCCACCACACTCATCTGTTCGAGAGAACCGAAGAATATTACACTTCTATATCACTGTTGAACTCATAACATACTAAAGATCCAAGTAAAAATCCAAGGAGAGCCAGACAGACAGACACCCAAACAGATTGGCAGACATACTGCCAGAAAATCAGTCAGGACATTGAGGAAGTGTTTGAAGCTGTACGAGGGGGCTTTGTCGTAACCCTCCCCCAGACAGTGAGCCAGTCAGCCAGACATAAACAGACTCACGTTGAGGGAGTGTTTAAAGCTGTAGGACGGGGCTTTCTCGTAACCCTCCCCATTCTCCTCCCGTCTCTTACAGAAGAGCAGGGCTTTTTCATGCAGGAACAGGTGTCTCTGCATGGGCTTGAAGCGGGCCAGGTCCTTGACCTTAGCGTGACCTTTCTTGTGTTCCGTCCACACGCTGAACGACCCCTGCATCAGCAGCCTGCCCAACTCCGTCAGGCTCCCCTGGGGATCAATAAATTAACACAACCAATCACAAGTAGGAAAGATAACTGAGCGCTGTCTGTGGTACAGAAGATGTTACACGGTTGGGTAACTTTTTCCTCTCCACTCTAAAGCACGAGGAGAATAGGGGTGTCGTGGTTAGCTGACCTCATATCCTGTGATGGCGATGAGGTGCATGGAGTCGTTGACGGCCTTCAGGATCCCCAGGATGGAGGACAGCGCCTCCTGCAGGTCCTCTGAACCCTCACAGCCCTTACTGTACTTCAGTAACTCCTTCAGTATCAGCTGGTATTTGGTTATCCTCTGGACTGGCTTGAGGAGGTACGAGTCCAACCCCAGTTTGTGTTCCAACTTTCTCTGGCACTCCTTTGTAAAAACAAACAATCACACATCAATACATGTTTTTTTTTTTTTTTTAATTTACAAGCTTACAGTATACTGAGCTTGAGGATCCTATCCAAGATACACTGAGGGCCCTGAAAGAAAGGTGAAAGGTTACCTGGAAGAAGGCGCAGTCGGAGCACTGTCTCCACAAGCTCTCGGATCGAGGTTTGTTCTGACAGTACTTCTCATAGATCTGCAGGTCGCCCATCCTCTCCAGGAAACAGCGTCCCACCAGCTCAGGGACGTCTGTGTAGGTCTCCAGCTCCTTGAGGAATGTCCTGAGGAGAGACACAAACAGACAGAGGGACACAGGTTAGTACTACCGAGGTTGGGAAGCAGTGGGGGAGGTAATGTTAACCAAATGAAATATTGTTGAAATTGGTCCCTATTAAAGGTCGACCGATTATGATTTTTCAACGCCGATACCGATTACTGGAGGACCAAAAAAGCCGATGCCGATTAATTGGCCGATTTTTACATTTTTTATTTGTAATAATGACAATTACAACAATACTGAATGAACACTTATTTTAACTTAATATAATACATCAATAAAATAAATTTAGCCTCAAGTAAATAATGAAACATGTTCAATTTGGTTTAAATAATGCAAAAACAAAGTGTTGGAGAAGAAAGTAAAAGAGCAATATGTGCTATGTAAGAAAGCTAATGTTTCAGTTCATTGCTCAGAACATGAGAACATGTGAAAGCTGGTGGTTCCTTTTAACATGAGTCTTCAATATTCCCAGGTAAGAAGTTTTAGGTTGTAGTTATTATAGGAATTATAGGACTATTTCCCTCTATACCATTTGTATTTCATTAACCTTTGACTATTAGATGTTCTTAGTATTGCCAGTGTAACAGTATAGCTTCTGTCCCTCTCCTCGCTCCTCCCTGGGCTCGAACCAGCAACACAACGACAACAGCCACCCTTGAAGCAACGTTTGAAACGCTATTAGGGTGCGCTAACTAGCTAGCCATTTCACTTCGGTTACACCAGCCTCATCTCGGGAGTTGATAGGCTTAAAGTCATAAACAGCGCAATGCTTGACGCACAACGAAGAGCTGCTGGCAAAACGCATGAAAGTGCTGTTTGAATAAATGTTTACGCGCCTGCTTCTGCCTACCACCGCTCAGTCAGAAACTTAGATACTTGTATGATCAGTCAGATTATATGCAACGCAGGACACGCTAGATAATATCTAGTAATATCATCAACCTTGTGTAGTTAACTAGTGATTATGATCGATTGTTTTTTATGAGATAAATTTAATGCTAGCTAGCAACTTACCTTGGCTTACTGCATTCGCGTAACAGGCAAGTCTCCTTGTGGAGTGCAACGAGAGAGAGGCAGGTTGTTACTGCGTTGGACTAGTTAACTGTAAGGTTGCATGATTGGATCCCCCGAGCTGACAAGGTGAAAATCTGTCGTTCTGCCCCTGAACGAGGCAGTTAACCCACCGTTCCTAGGCCGTCATTGAAAATAAGAATGTGTTCTTAACTGACTTGCCTAGTTAAATAAAGGTATACAAAAAATAAAAATAATGTATTTTTATTTTAAATACCGATTTCCGATTGTTATGAAAACTTGAAATCGGCCCTAATTAATCGGCCATTCCGATTAATCGGTCGACCTCTAGTCCCTATAAATCAATATGGTTGAATGAATGTGCCTCTTCTGTAACAGCTGTTTACAATGACAGGACATTGCTCAGTAAACATTATGTAACATGGGTGCTGTAGTGGAGTAAAAGTCACCTCTTGTGGAACTGGTAGATCTCTGGCATGTTGCCAAACAGGACATCCTTCCTGTTGAGCAGTGCACTGGGGAGGAGGTGAGCCATGGCTGGGTTGTCCATCTCTGCAGCATAACCCTGGAAAAACAACACATACTAAAATGTTAACACAGGACAATCTGAAAATGCACATCTATGATAAGACAACTTTCAACAAAAACACATAAATATATATATATATATCTACACTTAGGACAGTAAGTGATGTAGTGTCGACCTCTAGTGGTCAGAAGTGCAGTACACACACCTGCAGTACACAGAGTAGCTCCTCTACATACGCCCTCTCAGTCTCCAACAGCTCGTTCATTACATGTCTGTAGGAACAGAACAACATTCTATTAACATCAACATATTGTATTATTATTAGAGGTCGACCAATTATGATTTTTCAAAGCCGATACCGATTATTGGAGGACCAAAAAAAGCCGATACCGATTAATTGGCCGATTTTTATATATATATATATTTGTAATAATGACAATTACAACAATACTGAATGAACACTTATTTTAACTTAATATAATACATCAATAAAATCAATTTTGTATCAAATAAATAATGAAACATGTTCAATTTGGTTTAAATAATACAAAAACAAAGTGTTGGAGTAGAAAGTAAAAGTGCAATATGTGCCATGTAAAAAGCTAACGTTTAAGTTCCTTGCTCAGAACATGAGCATATATGAAAGCTGGTGGTTCTTTTTAACATGAGTCTTCAATATTCCCAGTTAAGAATTTTTAGGTTGTAGTTATTATAGGAATTATAGGACTATTTCTCTCAATACCATTTGTATTTCATATACCTTTGACTATTGGATGTTCTTATAGGTACTATAGTATTGCCAGCCTAATCTCAGGAGTTGATAGGCTTGAAGTCATAAACAGCGCAATGCTTGAAGCACAGAGAAGAGCTTCTGGCAAATGCAGGAAAGTGCTGTTTGAATGAATGCTTACGAGCCTGCTGCTGCCTAACAGGTAGTCAGCCTGCTACACAGTCTATTCGTCGAGTGCAAAGTAATCGGCCATAATCGGTGTCCAAAAATGCCGATTACAGATTGTTATTAAAACTTGAAATCGGCCCTAATTAATCCATCGGCCCATTCCGATTAATCGGTCGACCTCTAAATATTATTTTGATAAACTATACAGAGTATGAAATATCTAACTATCTTTCTAACCATCTCTTTTCAATTGTGTTTCACAAGAGGATTAATTGATATTGTTATACATACTTTTTACCCCCTTTTTCTCCCCAATTTCGATCTGGTCTCATCGCTGTAACTCCCCAACGGGCTCAGGAGAGGCGAAGGTCGAGTCATGCGTCTCCCGAAACATGACCCGCCAAAGCGCGCTTCGTAACACCTGCCCGCTTAACCCGGAAGCCAGCTGCACCAATGTGTTGGAGGAAACACCGTCCAGCTGACGACCGAAGTCAGCCTGCAGGCGCCCGGCGCACCACGAGCCGCTTTAGGTCGCTGATCCAAGTAAAGCCCCCCCGGCCAAACCCTCCCCTAACGACAATGGTCCAATTGTGCGCCGCCCTATGGGGACTCCCAGTCATGGCCGGTTGTGACACAGCCTGGGATCGATCCTGGGTCTGTAGTGACGCTTCAAGCACTGCGACCGCTGCACCACTCGGGAGGCCTTTCATTGATTTATTTTAAGGCATTTCAGGCTATAGTATGACATCATTGACCTTTGACCCCTGACCCTACCGTCGGAGCACAGCCAGGTTCTCCTCCTCCTCAGACAGAGAGCCGTGTCTGCTGCCGCCGTTCTGCACCTGGACCTCCACTATTCTGCAGTTTTCTACGTTCAAGATGTTGTCCTCTGCATTCCTCGTCTCTTGACTCCTGTGAGCTACAAGAAACAGAAAGACGGGATAAGAACTACTCATCTGAACTTCAAACAACCAACAAAAATGTAATTTCAATCAATCAATGATATAGTCGGGGAATGAGATATTGTTTAAGGCGCAGTTCTTACATGCCACTAGATGGCAATGAATGGATCAGAAACAGGAGAGGCTGCTGCTGACCTGCAAAACAACTCATCAAAATGTAAAACTGACCCTTACCTCAACCTCAACCAAACCCTTACCCCTACCCTAACCCAATTTGAACCTATTCTGAAATAAAATATTAGGAGTGTCCATATAGCCTTTTCCATCAGAACCAGAGAGACAGGGAGGGAAGGGTAGAGTCAGAGAGACAGGGGAGGGTAGGGTAGAGTCAGAACCAGAGAGACAGGGGAGGGAAGGGTAGAGCCAGAACCAGAGAGACAGGGGAGGGAAGGGTAGAGTCAGAGAGACAGGGAGGGAAGGGTAGAGTCAGAGAGACAGGGAGGGAAGGGTAGAGTCAGAGAGACAGGGAGGGAAGGGTAGAGTCAGAACCAGAGAGACAGGGGAGGGAAGGGAAGGGTAGAGTCAGAGAGACAGGGGAGGGAAGGGTAGAGTCAGAACCAGAGAGACAGTGAGGGAAGGGTAGAGTCAGAGAGACAGGGGAGGGAAGATTAGAGTCAGAACCAGAGAGACAGGGAGGGAAGGGTAGAGTCAGAGAGGGAAAGGTAGAGTCAGATGGTGACGACCAGTGTGACATGTGGCGCAGAGTGTGGTACTCACCAGGAGGGGACATGGGGAACTTGATGATGGCTTCAGGCCTGGGAGCCACTGGTTGGACGGGCCGTGTCTGTTTGGCTGCCAGCTTCTTCAGACTGACCCTCCTCTTCTCAAACATCTCCTGCATGGACACCTGCTTTTGAAACACCTTCTCCACCTGCTCCTGTTAACACACACAGAGGGGAGGGAGGGTTAGATATTGACATTTTGAGGGTGTAGCTCAATAGTCAAAAACGTCTTCCTCTCCTCGTCTCTATTCAATCGTTTGATTATACTTGGGGCCAGGAGTTTTTCCTGACCACGTGGAGAGGGGAGGGAAAAACCTGGAAAAATATCTCGACCTCCTGGTCAGGTCTCGTGTTCAAAACAACTGGCCCACCAAATACAATGTTTTCTCATGTAATGTATATCTGGTGCCTCCATGGGGCGCCATCTACCCTGAGCTCTGGATTGAGGATGGAGTCATAGTCCCTCCAGATGGCGTTGAGGTCGGTGATCTGGTGTTGGGCGGCCGTGTCCAGGTACTTCTCCAGCTCCTGCAGCGCGGCCTCCGCCCCGTCCTGAGACTGACATCTATCTACCGGCTGGGAGGCAAGGAGGTAGATCCCTTCCTCACACCACCTCGATGCCTAGGGAGGGAGGGAGGGAGAGGGGTTCATTATACCACAGGTCAGAGGGAGAATGAATCCTTGACTGGCTGAACTCAAACCCTAACTCTTATACCTTGACACTTGTCATACATCAGAAAGATTCCATCAGCTCTCACCTACTAGAGGGCTACATTGACCAATCACCCGGTTACTGATTCCCATCTAAAGCAGGGGTTGCCAGTGTTTCCATGACCCTACATCTCCCCTCCAGCCCTCACCTTCTCCAGACAGTGGTGCAGCTCCATGGCCCTCAGGAGGAGGACCTTCTTGGTCTTGAGGAAGGAGGTGACCTCATCACACACGGCCCTCAGCTCACTGCACTTAGGCAGGATGGAGTCCTCAGCATAGTGAGCACTCTCAATCAGCCCATCCCCCTCAGCGGCCAGGGACAGAGCCCAGTCCAACACATCCTGGAGAGAGAGCGACACAGGCAGGTGAGAACACACACGACTACTATACAATAAAACAAAAGAAATATGAACAAAGCAATCATAATGGAAAGCCATTAAATCCATGTTACTTCCTAGTTGCCTCTGAAATAAGGACCGATGCATAACAGCCAACTCCTCATTTTACACAACGTATACAGTCTGTAAAGATTTCACTGTGGATGTTCTCGGCCTTATTGCAGGCATTGTGGTTTCAGTTCATGTCCATATATGTGATGAGAATGTAGAACGAGGGAGTAGGCTGTTTCTGTGGTGCAGAACCAGCAGTAACACCATCCACTCTACCACCACCAAACCCAGCTGCAGAACCTCCCCCACAACCCTCTCCTCCCCCTACGCTCTCCCCTCCCTCCCTCCCCACTGCTGCTCTGCAATGGTCTGGGCGGCCATCGAGGGCGACAAGCTCTCTTTCCACACACACACACACACACACACACACACACACACACACACACACACACACACACGCCATGTTTATTAGTCACATAGGGACACAACAGTAATGTATGTGTGAACCAACCAATAGAGGTATGAGTCTCATCTGTAAAGTCAATACGGTCATTGAGATGAATGGGGTCTATAATGTACTGGGGTACAACTCGAGCGGAAACAGGATACGACCCATGTCAGCTGGTGGAATCTCATCATTCAAGTTTCTACATTCATTTCACTCATCGTGTTTTGGATCTGTTAGACAAGTTGATGAGCTATGGGGAGGATGATGTGTGCTATTGGGATGAAGTGTGTGTGTGTGTGTCTTACGCAGGCTTTCTCCTCCTGGCTGTTGAGTTCTCGTAGGATGTGTTCTGCATGGGCGGGACTGATGCCAACCTCCGAGAACGCCTCTACCCGCTCTGACACCACATCCAGCTGGGCACGCACCTGAACACCCATAGTGAGGGACAGGTAGAGTCAGAATACACACATACTACACACACACAGACAGACAGACAGACAGAGACACACGCACACTCTACAAACAGTGAACGGGACTACATCTCCCATGATGCTCTTGTGTCCCTGTTCCCCTCACCTCACGGAAGTAGTATTCAAAATGGCGGAGCTGCAGACACTGTTCCAGCTTGGTCTGGTGTCTCTCCCAGAAATCATCAAACGCTGTCTCCGTCTCATCCAGCTGGCCCAGCAGTCTACACACGGATGGAGGAAGAACGGTAGATGAATGAAGGGATGGAGAGAGAGAGATGGATGGAGGGAGGGAGGGAGGGAGGGAGGGAGGGAGGGAGGGAGGGAGGAGGAATGAAAGGGGAATGAAGGAGAGGATAACCTGAGTCCATAACAATGGTATTTCAGCTTGGATCTCAAAGTATCACTAAGTGAAACCAGAAGTACCTATTCATTGAAACGAAGCCAAGTCCTGTGTTTAATCAAATCCCTTACATAACCTACTCCTCCAAGAGCAGAGCACTTTACAGTATAACCAACATAATGTTTTGGGTTATGAAACACTGCAGTTTTCTTTCCTTTGTTCTCCCAATTCTGCTCAGCAGCTGTGAGTGCTGCCACTATGCATCCTATCCCCGTACTCCCAAAATACACCAGAATGGCACGGGGGCAGATTTCACTGCAGCGCGGCAGAACACAGCCTAGAAGATTCAGGGTCATGGTGGGAGATGAGAGAGTAGAGTTCTAGGTAACTTCTAGCAAGACACACATCATCACCATTGTTACTAGAGAACATGAATCTTGACTGTTTCATAACCAGTTGGACCTCAGGATCTCTCTGTCTTCTTTCCTATCTCTGTTGCTCCTACTGTACCCTGTCCCTTTCTCAACCTATTTCATTAGCATTAAAGGGACAGTTCACCCTAAAATGTATATGCCGACAAACTTTCCTATTCATTTAGGATTGAGGCATACATACAGATTTAGTATGATCTAAACAACACAACTGTAGTGGCTTCCTTTTCACTTGACCATAGCCACTGCCCAAGCCTGAAGCGGGGATGTTTGGTTCGCATACAGTCCACACTCAAGGTTTCCAAACGGCCAAACATTCAATGAGATCCAGAGATATGGCGCAACAAAAATGATTATTCTTCTTATATCTAACAAAGAAATTATTCTCCAATCAACTTAAAGCATAGATTACTTGATATGGAAAATACATAATATGACCTGTCTGTATGTCTGTATGGTCAAAAAACTATACCGCTCCCGCATCTAGCAAGGACTCCCTCCTCCGAAGGCCCAACTTCCTGCCTTTATCCTAACACACTTACCACAGTACAATGAATGGGCAAGAGGGGGGTGGCAAAAACTGAGTTACACTAACAAATAAATATATCTCAATCAGGTAAATATAAATCATAAAGGTATGAACCTAATATTTCATCATGTACATTAATATTTAATATATATATATTTAATATATTTACACAAATGTACATTTACATTAAATGTAAATGTAGCTCGGTATGTTCAGTCTTTTATACAAATATGTCCAAATCGGCTCTAAAAACAACTTTAGACCACTTCTGAGGTATGAGAGTACCTCTAAGCCTGACCCTTGACCCCTGTCCCCTCTGACCTCTGCACGGTGGCCAGGTTCTCCAGCTCGTCCTGGTTCATTGTATAGTCGGATTCTCTCTGCAGGGGCTCGTTGATGCTCTCCAGGAGCCGGCCTCCCTGGCCCAGTGCCACACACAGGTCCTCCTGGGAGAGAGACAGGACATGGACACATCAGTTAGAGGGATCTACCATTGGACAGTACAGAGTATACAGTCTCAGCTACGGCCAAAGTCTGTTCTTCAGTATATCTTTCCCCTGAGAAACACAAACATCAGGAACAAATCAGGAACTGAATGTTTAATCGCGCCTTGAACTTCAAATGAAACAACCTCAACACTATCACTTAGAACATGGAGTTTTTGATAATAGTCTGTATATTAATGACTTGGTCTCTCCGTGCCCTTACCTTCATCTGTCCCTTCTTCTCGGTGTGTGTGGCCAGCAGGTTGGACGTGGCCTGGGCGTCGTTGGGTAGCTCGGTCTCGGCCAGCTCCGTCCCAAACGACTGCAGGGTCTGAGCTGTGGTCTTCACCATCAGAGCAAAGGCCTCGATAGCCTGAGGACCGGACAAACACAACCCAATTGTGTCATCACTGGTTATAAACACACACACATCCTATTGAGATGGGGCGGACTAATGGGACAGTTTAGAATGAGTTCAGTTCAGTGAGCAGATATCAAGTTGGGATTGGGCCCTATGTAGTCTGTCAGGGTCTGGTGAGAAGGGTATGGTAGTAGGGTACTCACGGTGCGGTGTGAGATCCAGGTATCATGTTGGGATTGGGCCCTATGTAGTCTGTCAGGGGTCTGGTGAGAAGGGTATGGTAGTAGGGTACTCACGGTGCGGTGTGAGACCCAGGTATCATGTTAGGATTGGGCCCTATGTAGTCTGTCAGGGGTCTGTTGAGAAGGGTATGGTAGTAGGGTACTCACGGTGTGGTGTGAGATCCAGGTATCATGTTGGGATTGGGCCCTATGTAGTCTGTCAGGGATCTGGTGAGAAGGGTATGGTAGTAGCGTACTCACAGTGCGGTGTGAGATCCAGGTATCATGTTGGGATTGGGCCCTATGTAGTCTGTCAGGGGTCTGGTGAGAAGGGTATGGTAGTAGGGTACTCACAGTGCGGTGTGAGATCCAGGTATCATGTTGGGATTGGGCCCTATGTAGTCTGTCAGGGGTCTGGTGAGAAGGGTATGGTAGTAGGGTACTCACGGTGCAGTGTGAGATCCAGGTATCATGTTAGGATTGGGCCCTATGTAGTCTGTCAGGGGTCTGGTGAGAAGGGTATGGTAGTAGGGTACTCACGGTGCGGTGTGAGATCCAGGTATCATGTTGGGATTGGGCCCTATGTAGTCTGTCAGGGGTCTGGTGAGAAGGGTATGGTAGTAGGGTACTCACGGTGCGGTGTGAGATCCAGGTATCATGTTGGGATTGGGCCCCATGTAGTCTGTCAGGGGTCTGGTGAGAAGGGTATGGTAGTAGGGTACTCACGGTGCGGTGTGAGATCCAGGTATCATGTTGGGATTGGGCCCCATGTAGTCTGTCAGGGGTCTGGTGAGAAGGGTATGGTAGTAGGGTACTCACGGTGCGGTGTGAGATCCAGGTATCATGTTGGGATTGGGCCCTATGTAGTCTGTCAGGGGTCTGGTGAGAAGGGTATGGTAGTAGGGTACTCACGGTGCGGTGTGAGATCCAGGTATCATGTTGGGATTGGGCCCTATGTAGTCTGTCAGGGGTCTGGTGAGACGGGTATGGTAGTAGGGTACTTACGGTGCGGTGTGAGATCCAGGTATCATGGCAGTAATCCTGGGTTCCTCCCAGCTCCTGGGGCAGCTGAGTCCGGTCGATGTAGGCATGGAGCTCAGTCACAGAGCTCAGCATCACCACCTGAGACACAGGGAGGAGAGTCAACACACATGAACCTACATATGAGACGCATACAAAGGTCCACTAACGTCCTCACATCAGACGTGCACATGCATATTAAAAAAAACATACCGGCACCTTCATCTTGAACTCATCCCTGTTGAACTTGAAGAAGATGTCGGAGAGCGTCCGCTGGAATAAGGTGGAGGGCCGCAAGACCAGAACCAGCTGTAAATGCACTGGGAATGAGCCCTGTGGAACACACACATTCATTACTTTGTGTTGTTGTTGTTGGGGGATAAACCTTCAGAGGTCTTATGGACTTGAATGGAATTCATTGATGCAAATTAAATGAACATACACACACATGCCTTACTGGAAAGAGTGGTAAATCAGAGTAGTGATTCATCTTCGTAAGAGAATCCAGTGGCCTTGTGTTTTAGGTTATTGTCCTGCTGTAAGGTGAATTTTTCTCTCAAGTGTCTGATGGAACGCAGACTGAATCCGGTTTTCCTCTAGGATTTTGCCTGTGCTTAGCTCTATTCAGTTTCTTTTTATCCTACAAAACTCCCTAGTCCTTGCCAATAACATGATGCAGCCACCACCATGGTTGAAAATATGAACAGTGGTAGTCAGTGTTGTGTTGGATTTTCCCCAAACATAACACTTTGTATTCAGGACATAACGTTAATTTCTTTGCCACATTTTTAGCAGTTTTACTTTAGTACCTTAATGCAAACAGGATGCATGTTTTGGAATATTTATATTCTGTACAGGCTTCCTTCTTTTCACTCTGTCATTTAGGTTAGTATTGTGGAGTAACTACAATGCTGTTGATCCATCCTTAGTTTCCTCCCATCAGAGCCATTAAACTCTGTAACTGTTTTAAAAAGTCATCATTGGCCTCATGGTGAAATCCCAGAGCGGTTTCCTTCCTCTCCGGCAACTGTGTTAGTGACTGGGTGTATTGATACACCATCCAAAGTGTAATTAATAACTTCACCATGCTCAAAGGGATATTCAATGTCTGCTTTGTCCATTTTTGCCTATCTACCAATAGGTGCCCTTCTTTGCGAGGCGTTGGAAAACCTCCATGATCTTTGTTGTTGAATCTGTGTTGGAAATACACTGCACGACTGAGGGACCTTACAGAAAATGTTATGTGTGGGGGTACAGAGATGAGGTAGTCATTTAAAAAGCATGTTAAACACTTATTACACTTAACACTTATTATTATTATTATTATTACACACAGAGTGAATACATGCAACTTATTATGTGACTTATTACGCACATTTTTACTCCTGAACTTATTTAGCTTTGCCGTAGCAAAGGGGTTGAATACTTACTGACTCAAGACATTTTAGCTTTTCATTTTTTCATTAAGTTGCAAATATTTCTAAAAACATAATTCCATTTTGACATTATGGGGTATTGTGTGTAGGACAGTGACACAACATATAAATGTAATCCATTTTAAACTCAGGCTGTAACACAACAACATGCGGAGAAAGTCGAGAAGTGTGAACACTTTCTGAAAGCCCTGTAAGCCAGATGGTTAGTGGCTTGTTGTAACAGGAGGTGTGAATTACTCTGCTCTACAGGGGTGGTCTTCAATCGATACCGCAAGACTAGCTAGAGTAGGACAACCTTCCTCAGCCTCGGGCACACAAACAACACTACCCGCTGTAGAACCTACACCCCCACAGTGATGCAGCATCACCACACTCTACTGCTGCTGGCTACAGCTGACATATATAGCAGGCTGAGTGGGCATAACACTGATCCCTGGAGGAGGGAGGGATAGCGCTTCAACCAACATCACTGGAGGTGCAGCCAAAAATATCTAGTGCATGTTATAAAACAGGTGCATCTCTCGCTTGTTTTAGAATAGGTACTTTTATTGAATTCTTTGGGTTGAAAATACTGAGAAGAGAGTTCGTCAGAAAACTCAGAATCCACACGGCAACTGACAGCAGCCTGAATATAGCATATTGTCTGAACCAGAGCCACACACACACACACACACACACACACACACACACACACACACACACACACACACACCCCTATGTATTTACTTGGACAGTGAAGCTAAAAATGCATTTGCAGTTTATTTTGGTGGTGTTTATAGGCATAAAATTACACCCCCCCTCAAAAAAAATGCTAGCCTCCCCTGCTATTGGTAAAGGTGAGTGGTAAGCATGTTTTGGTGGCATGATCTCATTAACGTAGAAGTGTTCAGAAACATATTCTATTCTTATTTACAGTAAAAGTGACCAAAAAAGGACAATACGTTATTTACCATTAATTTCTATTGGGCACAAAATATCTGAAACACAGACAAAACAAACTGCCAATGCATCCAAGTTTACTGAGCCTCAACCTTGATGTAGTCATTGTGTGCCAGGAATATGGGACCAAATACAACATTTTGAACTAAAACCAAATACTTATGACACCTTCAAATTGGGGGACTTTAATTTCTAAACAGTAAAACAGATACAGTGTCTTCAGAAAGTATTCAAACCCCTTGACTTATTCCACATGTTGTTGTGTTAGAGCCTGAACTTTTCTCACCCCAAATCCAGATACAAGATGTAATCGCCGTCAAAAAGTTATTCTACAAAGTATTCACTCAGGGGTGTGAATATTTCTGTAAATTAGATACTTCTGTATTTCATTTTCAAGAAATTTGAAAAATCTTCTAAAAACACATTTTTACTTTGTCATTATGGGGTATTACTGCTTCCCAGAGACTAGCCCACTACATCCACACACAGCTGCTTACCTACCCTGCAAGACCACGTTGCCATGGAAACTGCACTCCTTGGGAGAAAGAGATGAGGTTCCACACAGCAACGTTTTCCACGTCTGTCACACATCCAGTCTATTTTTTATTAATGAATTGCATCTAGTAAATAAAGGACTGCTCTTTCTCATTGAAAACATGTGTCAATGACCAGGTTTCGAACCTGGAGCTCAAGACTGCTTTAGCCCACTGAGCTAAAGACCTAGGCATTTGCTCAGGGAGCTAACACGTGTCTTCAGGTGTCAGGCAAGGACACTCAAATCTGAGTGTATTACTGAACTACCACCGCAAAATCAATGAAGAGATCCTGAGAGATAAAACGTGTTCATCTTCATTACCTCACTCTCATTATTTATCTCCTAATCAATGATCCAGCGCACGGTCACACTGTCTGTCCTGCACATGACACTCAAACAAATGACTTGGTCTGTTTGGGACTGATGGCTGTATGGGACTGGAGCAAGCCTGTTGTGATTGGAGCTTGACTGTTATTAGGCTCCTCCTCTCAGTAGATTTGAACCCTACTTGCATATGATATGACCCTTTCCTATCACAGTAACCCATCAATATTTTTGGAGAGCTTGGAGTTTACTGACACTAAAATCACAAAAGCACTTTAACAGCGGGCGGGCGGACGTTAAAAACCATTTAATGAGAACATGGAAGGAGGGGCTGCTTCTTGACCTTCAAACTGTGATTTCCATAACAATACCATTCCATGTAGTCTGACTCTGGTGTAGCCAATGAAAGTTCATGTTAAACCCAGCTACACAGTATATGATATACTGTCGGAAGTAATAATGGAACACATATTAGAATAAGGATTTTCACTGGGGTCTCAGTCGGGGGGAACTCACCCCATCCACCGCTAACGTGTAGCAGCACCCACATAGATGATAGGTGGTGGCCATGTAACAGAACACTCAAACCGCTGAGTAGCCTGCCACCACCGCTAACGTGTAGCAGCACCCACATAGATGATAGGTGGTGGCCATGTAACAGAACACTCAAACCGCTGAGTAGCCTGCCACCACCGCTAACGTGTAGCAGCACCCACTTAGATGATAGGTGGTGGCCATGTAACAGAACAGTCAAACCGCTGAGTAGCCTGCCACCACTGCTAACGTGTAGCAGCACCCACTTAGATGATAGGTGGTGGCCATGTAACAGAACACTCAAACCGCTGAGTAGCCTGCCACCACCGCTAACGTGTAGCAGCACCCACTTAGATGATAGGTGGTGGCCATGTAACAGAACAGTCAAACCGCTGAGTAGCCTGCCACCACCGCTAACGTGTAGCAGCACCCACTTAGATGATAGGTGGTGGCCATGTAACAGAACACTCAAACCGCTGGGTAGCCTGCCACCACCGCTAACGTGTAGCAGCACCCACTTAGATGATAGGTGGTGGCCATGTAACAGAACAGTCAAACCGCTGAGTAGCCTGCCACCACCGCTAACGTGTAGCAGCACCCACTTAGATGATAGGTGGTGGCCATGTAACAGAACACTCAAACCACACATCAGCTAGCTGTTACCGTGGAACAGCTGATTTGGTCATTTAGTCTGGACATGTTTTTCGATCTCCAATGTCATTCTGTAGGGAGTACCATATAGACAGAACATTGATCAGGATAACCTTGACATATGTCAGCTACAGAGGAAGATGCATGGCCTCCAGCCTACAGCATAACAAACACATTCACGACATATGCCATCACACACACACACACACACACACACACCGTCCTTTCACTGGGAAGCCCCTACAAACAGATACATATACAAGCACACACAGACCAATATATCCTATATACAGTAAGTAACCTCCACCACACACCCAGCTGAGTACCCTGCCACCACTACTATCTCTTCCCCATCACACCCAGCTAAGTACCCTGCCACCACTACTATCTCTTACCCATCACACCCAGCTGAGTAGCCTGCCACCACTACAATCTCTTCCCCATCACACCCAGCTAAGTAGCCTGCCACCACTACAATCTCTTCCCCATCACACCCAGCTGAGTAGCCTGACACCACTATCTCCCCCCCATCACACCCAGCTGAGTAGCCCGACACGACTATCTCTCCCCATCACACCCAGCTGAGTAGCCTGCCACCACTACTATCTCTTTCCCATCACACCCAGCTGAGCAGCCTAACACCACTACAATCTCTTCCCCATCACACCCAGCTAAGTAGCCTGCTACCACTACAATCTCATCCCCATCACACCCAGTTGAGTAGCCTGCCACCACTACTCTCTTTCCCATCACACCCAGCTGAGTAGCCTGACACGACTATCTCTCCCCATCACACCCAGCTGAGTAGCCTGCCACCACTACTATCTCTTTCCCATCACACCCAGCTGAGTAGCCTGACACGACTATCTCTCCCCATCACACCCAGCTGAGAGGCCTGCCACCACTACTATCTCTTTCCCATCACACCCAGCTGAGTAGCCTGACACGACTATCTCTCCCCATCACACTCAGCTGAGTAGCCTGCCACCACTATCTCTCCCCATCACACCCAGCTGAGAAGCCTGCCACCACTATCTCTCCCCATCACACCCAGCTGAGAAGCCTGCCACCACTATCTCTCCCCATCACACCCAGCTGAGAAGCCTGACACCACTACTATCTCTCCCCATCACATCCAGCTGAGTAGCCTGACACCACTACCATCTCTCCCCATCACACCCAGCTGAGAAGCCTGCCAATACTACTATCTCTTCCCCATCACACGCAGCTGAGTAGCCTGCCACCACCGCTATCTCTACCCCATCACACCCAGCTGAGTAGCATGCCACCACTACTATCTCTCCCCATCACACCCAGCTGAGTAGCCTGACACCACTATCTCTCCCCATCACACCCAGCTGAGTAGCCTGACACCACCATCTCTCCCCATCACACCCAGCTGAATGGCCTGACACCACTACTATCTCTCCCCATCACACCCAGCTGAGTGGCCTGACACCACTACTATCTCTCCCCATCACACCCAGCTGAGTAGCCTGACACCACCATCTCTCCCCATCACACCCAGCTGAGTAGCCTGCCACCACTACTATCTCTCCCCATCACACCCAGCTGAGTAGCCTGACACCACTATATCCCCCCCATCACACCCAGCTGAGTAGCCTGACACCACCATCTCTCCCCATCACACCCAGCTGAGTGGCCTGACACCACTACTATCTCTCCCCCATCACACCCTGCTGAGTAGCCTGACACCACTACTATCTCTCCCCATCACACCCTGCTGAGTAGCCTGACACCACTACTATCTCTCCCCCATCACACCCTGCTGAGTAGCATGCCACCACTACTATCTCTCCCCATCACACCCAGCTGAGTAGCCTGACACCACTATCTCCCCCCCATCACACCCAGCTGAGTAGCCTGACACCACCATCTCTCCCCATCACACCCAGCTGAGTGGCCTGACACCACTACTATCTCTCCCCATCACACCCAGCTGAGTGGCCTGACACCACTACTATCTCTCCCCATCACACCCAGCTGAGTAGCCTGACACCACCATCTCTCCCCATCACACCCAGCTGAGTAGCCTGCCACCACCACCATCTCTCCCCATCACACCCAGCTGAGTGGCCTGACACCACTACTATCTCTCCCCCATCACACCCTGCTGAGTAGCCTGACACCACTACTATCTCTCCCCATCACACCCTGCTGAGTAGCCTGACACCACTACTATCTCTCCCCCATCACACCCTGCTGAGTAGCCTGACACCACTACTATCTCTCCCCATCACACCCTGCTGAGTAGCCTGACACCACTACTATGCTGACACATCTCCCCATGCTGCTCATCTCCCTAGCAGGTTCCATCTCTCTCACACACACCCCCTCCCCTCCTCCTCCTCTCCACAGTCCAGCCCCTCTCCCTCCCCCTCCTCATAGCCTAGCCCCTCTACTTCCCCCTGCCTCCCTCCTCCTCTCCAAAGCCCAGCCCCATTCCCTCCCCCTGCACGCCCCCTCCTCCTCCTCATAGCCCAGCCCCTCTACTTCCCTACTTCCCCCTGCCTCCCTCCTTTCCATAGCCAAGCCCCTCTACTTCCCCCTGCCTCCCTCCATAGTGCAGCCCCTCTACCCCCCGCCTCCATCCTCCTCTCCATAGCCCAGCCCCTCTACCCCCCCCTGCCTCCCTCCTCCTCCTCCTCTCCATAGCCCAGCCCCTCTACCCCCCCCTGCCTCCCTCCTCTCCATAGCCCAGCCCCTCTACCCCTGCCTCCCTCCTCCTCCTCCTCTCCATAGCCCAGCCCCTCTACCCCCCTGCTTCAGTACCATGCAGTGCAGTGCCTAGGGTTGAGTAATGACACCAACCCTCTGCTCCTCACACTGCAGGACCACAGGGACACAGTCACAAATCATACTGGTAATCACAATCACAATCAAAATCACAAACACTTCATGCTTGAGGGTGTGAGTGGGTGAGAATGTATGTGTGTGTGTGCCTTTGCCCTTGGACCCACCACAGTGATACTGTACTCTACTAATCAGCAGGTTTCCCCAGTCTGTTTACACACTACTATCACTGTAGGGAAATCAATGAACACACCCACACTTAACAGAGGCTTACAGAGGACGAATGTCCTACCTCGGCAATGTTAACAGCTCAACACCAGCCTCCTCCCTTCCCTTGTCACATGGACATATCCAATGGGCTGGAATGGGCCGTTATGGCTGGAACAGTCCATTATTATTGGGGGGCTGACAGGCCCATATAAGGAGAATGATGGAGACATTATGGTTTGCTGATGGGAGATGGGTGAGCTAAAAGGTTAACATTAGTCAATGTTATATTTATAGAAAAGTAATATTTATGTTTTGTTTCTCTGTTTCATAACTCTGCATTTATTACCAACATTATGAAGATCACAGATGTGAAGCCTGTATCAAGTTATTATGATGGTGATTCCTGGAACTCGTTGTGGGTGTTTCATGTTCATCACTCTACCCCCTCCCTAGTCAAATCAGCCTACCCCCTCCCTAGTCAAATCAGCCTACCCCCTCCCTAGTCAAATCAGCCTACCCCCTCCCTAGTCAAATCAGCCTACCCCCTCCCTAGTCAAATCAGCCTATCCCCTCCCTAGTCAAATCAGCCTATCCCCTCCCTAGTCAAATCAGCCTACCCCCTCCCTAGTCAAATCAGCCTATCCCCTCCCTAGTCAAATCAGCCTATCCCCTCCCTACTCAAATCAGCCTATCCCCTCCCTAGTCAAATCAGCTTACCCCTCTCCCTAGTCAAATCAGCCTATCCCCTCCCTAGTCAAGGTTGAAGTGAGTGTGATGTTGTATAATCTGAAAGGAGGAGATGCTACAGTGCCCTCCTGCAGGTTGAAGTGAGTGTGATGTTGTATAATCTGAAAGGAGGAGATGCTACAGTCCCCTCCTGCAGGTTGAAGTGAGTGTGATGTTGTATAATCTGAAAGGAGGAGATGCTACAGTGCCCTCCTGCAGGTTGAAGTGAGTGTGATGTTATATAATCTGAAAGGAGGAGATGCTACAGTCCCCTCCCTAGTCAAGGTTGAAGTGAGTGTGATGTCGTATAATCTGAAAGGAGGAGATGCTACAGTCCCCTCCTGCAGGTTGAAGTGAGTGTGATGTATAATCTGAAAGGAGGAGATGCTAGTGCCCTCCTGCAGGTTGAAGTGAGTGTGCCCTCCTGCAGGTTGAAGTGAGTGTGATGTCGTATAATCTGAAAGGAGGAGATGCTACAGTGCCCTCCTGCAGGTTGAAGTGAGTGTGTTGTATAATCTGAAAGGAGGAGATGCTACAGTCCCCTCCTGCAGGTTGAAGTGAGTGTGATGTATAATCTGAAAGGAGGAGATGCTACAGTGCCCTCCTGCAGGTTGAAGTGAGTGTGATGTTATATAATCTGAAAGGAGGAGATGCTACAGTCCCCTCCTGCAGGTTGAAGTGAGTGTGATGTATAATCTGAAAGGAGGAGATGCTAGTGCCCTCCTGCAGGTTGAAGTGAGTGTGATGTTGTATAATCTGAAAGGAGGAGATGCTACAGTCCCCTCCTGCAGAACTAGGCTAGTAGTTACAGTTTCGCCAGACACCTCACGGAGAAGGCTGCACTGTGCCACTACTCTGATATACAAAGGTTTCCTGTCGCTCAGCACATCTCGAACACCTGTTAAAGTGTATGTCCTAATAGATTACACACACATCCTCAGCATGCAGTGTTAACGAGGCGTGCATACACACAAACACCACACACACACACACACACGGTGGGTTACTCACTGCAATGCGTAGCAGGGTCCCCTTGACGGCGGTCCATCTGTCCTGGCGGCGGTCGATGACCAGGATGAAGCCCACTCCAGACGCTGTCACACTGCAGGAGAGCGAGACACGGTCACCACAGCAACATGGATGTGTGTGTATGTTACCACGGTTACATGGATGTGTGTGTATGTGTGTATCCTCCTAATGACAGGACCCTTGACTGCGCCAAGATCACAGGCTATCCACAGGCAGTGGCATTAGAACGGCCCGCTCAATCCCTGTGTGTGGGAGTGTGTGTAGATTGTGTACAAAAATACCAGGAGAGTTTCGCTGGCAGCACACGTTTACATCTCAGTCAATTAGCAGATGCTCTTAACAAGAGAGACAACCACACACACAGAAATGTGAAAGAGTCAATGCTGCTGAGGTGGTCCATATACATCAACACAGCCATGAGCAAATCCATCATCCATCCATCACCCTGCTGTGCACACACACACACACACACACACACACACACGGTAGAAAACACACTACCAAAATGTTGACTCTTCCTCAGGTTAATCCCATTGATGTCACACGACAGGATACGTCTGTTATTCCCAAATGTTATTCCCAAAACCTCCTCAATAGAATGTCATCTCCTTCTCCCATTCCTTTTCTCTGTTATTCCGGTTTTCCCTCTCTGCAGATCCCGTTTGTTAAGCACCAGCGTTCTGTTTACAGCTCTGATAGAACGGGAGCCAACCACCAAGTCCCCCCCGAGAACAACGCTCCTCTGCCTACCCGCTTCTCTACACCAGCCAATCAACTCAGCCCTGCATCTCCTGCTGCTCCCCCGTAGCCTATCACAGAGCAGCATATGGGTGATGGACAGCGGTGGCGGTAGTGTGTTTGAATGGCTCATAAGCAGAGGGGGGCGGGACATCTGATGGAGAATGAGATGGGATCCATCCCCCTTTATCTGGTAGGTGAGGGAACTGCAAAATTGTCATTAATTCAATTGCCGCCATGACAGTGGTGCGCACACACACACCTTTCTTTTGGCTTTAGCTATTAGAGCTCTCTCTCTCTCGCTCTCTCTCCCTCTCTGCTCAGCAGCATGTATGTTGGCAGTGAGGAGAGCAGAGGTAAAGGACAAGGAGGAAGCCAAAGAGATAAGGAGAGAGAGATTTATAGAAATAAAGGTAGAGAGATGAACAAAGAGAGAGAGAGAGAGAGGGAGAAAGTGAGAGAAAGAGGAGAGAGCATCTTGAAAAACAGACGGTGATATGATTTTATCCAGTGGTACTAATCAGGACCGTCCATAGGGCTGAACTGGCAGCATGATGGATGTTTCTCTATAGGACACCGTGTTAAATACAACACTCTGATTCAGAGATAAACTCATAATAATTAAAACACCCAGGACACCCGGTCTACACCCCCACAATACCCCCGCTTTCTCTTTTATATCTCCTCTTCCAGCTCCCTCTTTCTACCCCTTACAGTCACTCACGCTTTTGGTCTGGCGAGCGCGCTAGAGAGAGAGAGAGAGAGAGAGAGAGAAAGCAAGAGTGAGAGAGAAAGGGAGAGGCACAGAGAAAGAGAAGGAAAGCGAGGGAAGCTAGCTAGAGAGCACAATAGAGAAAGAAAGCACCCCCTCTCTCTCCTCTCAATTCAATTCAAGGGGCTTTATTGGCATGGGAAACATATGTTAACATTGCCAAAGCAAGTGAGGTAGATAATATACAAAAGTGAAATAAACAATAAAAATGAACAGTAAACATTACACTCACAGAAGTTCCAAAATAATAAAGACATTACAAATGTCATATTATGTATATATACAGTGTTGTAACGATGTGCAAATAGTTAAAGTACAAAAGAGAAAATAAATAAGCATAAATATGGGTTGTATTTACAATGGCGTTTGTTCTTCCCTGGTTGACCTTTTCTTGTGGCAACAGCTCATAAATCTTGCTGCTGTGATGGCACACTGTGGTCTGTGGTATTTCACCCAATAGACATGGGAGTTTATCAAAATCTGGTTTGTTTTCAAATTCTTTGTGGATCTGTGTAATCTGAGGGAAATATGTCTCTCTAATATGGTCATACATTGGGCAGTAGGTTAGGAAGTGAAGCTCATGTTCCACCTCATTTTGTGGACAGTGAGCACATAGCCCGTCTTCTCTTGAGAGCCAGGTCTACCTACGGCGGCCTTTCTCAATAGCAAGGCTATGCTCACTGAGTCTGTACATAGTCAAAGCTTTCCTTACGTTTGGGTCAGTCACAGAGGTCAGGTATTATGCCACTGTGTACTCTCTGTTTAGGGCCAAATAGCATTCTAGTTTGCTCTGTTTTTTTGTTAATTCTTTCCAATGTGTCAAGTAATTATCTTTCTGTTTTCTCATGATTTGGTTGGGTCTAATTGTGTTGCTGTCCTGGCGCTCTGTGGGGTGTGTTTGTGTTTGTGAACAGATCCCCAGAACCAGCTTGCTTAGGGGACTCTTCTCCAGGTTCATCTCTCTGTAGGTGATGGATTTGTTATGGAAAGTCTGGGAATCACTTCCTTTTAGGTGGTTGTTGAATTTAACGGCTCTTTTCTGGATTTTGATGATTAGCGGGTATCGGCCTAATTCTGCTCTGCATGCAATATTTGGTGTTGTTGTAATGAATCTCTTCATCGTCTAACGACAAGTATGAAATATCGGACCAATGTTCATTTATTAACTGAATACACAAAACAAAATAACGAACCTAAGTACGAACCTAAGTACGAACCTAAGTATGGTTCTCAATCAGAGACAACGATTGACAGCTGCCTCTGATTGGGAACCATGCCAGGCCAAACACATAGAAATACCAAACATAGAACAAAAACATTGAATGCCCACCACAACTCACGCCCTGACCAACCTAAAATAGAAACATACAAAAGGAACTAAGGTCAGGACGTGACAGTTGTACGTTGTACACGGAGGATATTTTTGCAGAATTCTGCATGCAGAGTCTCAATTTGGTGTTTGTCCCATTTAGTGAATTCTTGGTTGGTGAGCGGATCCCATACCTCACAACCATAAAGGGCAATTTGTTCTAACTGATTCAAGTATTTTTTAGACAGATCCTAATTGGTATGTCGAATTTTATGTTCCTTTTGATGGCATAGAATGCCCTTCTTGCCTTGTCTCTCAGATCGTTCACAGCTTTGTGGAAGTTACCTGTGGCGCTGATGTTTAGGCCAAGGTATGTATAGTTTTTTGTGTGCTCTAGGGCAACAGTGTCTAGATGGAATTTTGTATTTGTGGTCCTGGCGACTGGACCTTTTTTGGAACACCATTATTTTGATCTTACTGAGATTTACTGTCAGGGCCCAGGTCTGGCTGAATCTGTGCAGAAGATCTAGGTGCTGCTGTAGGCCCTCCTTGGTTGGGGACAGAAGCACCAGATCATCAGCAAACAGTAGACATTTGACTTCATATTCTAGTAGGGTGAGGCCGGGTGCTGCAGACTGTTCTAGTGCCCTCGCCAATTCGTTGATATATATGTTGAAGAGGGTGGGGCTTAAACTGCATCCCTGTCTCACCCCACGGCCCTGTGGGAAGAAATGTGTGTGTTTTTTGCCTATTTTAACCACACACTTGTTGTTTGTGTACATGGATTTACAAAGTTGTATGTTTTTTCCCAAACACCACTTTCCATCAATTTGTATAGCAGACCCTCATGCCAAAGTGAGTTGAAGGCTTTTTTTGAAATCAACAAAGCATGAGAACACTTTGCCTTTGTTATGGTTTGTTTGTTTGTCAATTAGGGTGTGCAGGGTGAATACGTGGTCTGTCGTATGATAATTTGGTAAAAATCCAATTTGACTTTTGCTCAGTACATTGTTTTCACTGAGGAAATGTACAAGTCCGCTGTTAATGATAATGCAGAGGATATTCCCAAGGTTGCTGTTGACGCATATCCCACGGTAGTTATTGGGGTCAAATTTGTCTCCACTTTTGTGGATTGGGGTGATCAGTCCTTGGTTCCAAATATTGGGGTAGATGCCAGAGCTGAGGATGATGTTAAAAGAGTTTTAGTATAGCTATTTGGAATTTGTTGTATGTATATTTGATCATTTCATTGAGGGTTGCAGAGTTTTTATTTTGTCCTGTAGTTCCTTCAAGGTAATTGGAGAATCCATCTCTCTCTCACATCAGAGGTACATGGGGCTGGAGGGCGGCAGTATCCACAGGAGAGTTGTCTGCTTTATGAACACCCTCTGGTCTTAGTAACATGATCACACATATCATCACCCAGTCACACACCACAACTGAATATATACATCTCAGGTAGAACCTCATTCATGCATTTGATACAGATGGGTTCCCCCCGGCTGTAACGAATGGATAGTATATGATACTATATTACTTAGAAATATATGTTTTCTTTCTTGTTTTGTCAATTAAAATTTTTCGGAATTACATCTTTACAGAACTCCTTTCTATGACAAACTGCTTCCATATAGTAGCTGAGCCCTGGATTCTTTTAACTAACAGACCCCGTTAGATACACAGGGAGTCTCTTTCATTAACACCGCCACCTCCTGTCCTCCACACCAGTCATGCTCCGTTTCTCCAAGCCCCCCCCTCCGGGCAACTCCCACAGGAGTCAGGGGTTTAAAGGTTTCACCATTAGCTAATGGGGAGGGGAGGATATGGTCCATTATATTACTTTTTTTTTTGTTATTCAACATTTGATAATAGCAGGGATTCCTATTGAGATAGAGAATATTGTGGGATATCTGGACAGAAAGGCAGTTCCTGTATAGAAACAGGACTAGCATAACGTCCAGGACATACACCTCATGTACCAGGACATACACCACATGTACCAGGACATACGCCTCGTGTACCAGGACATACACCTCGTGTACCAGGACATACGCCTCGTGTACCAGGACACACGCCTCGTGTACCAGGACATACGCCTCGTCTACCAGGACATACACCTCGTGTACCAGGACATACGCCTCGTGTACCAGGACATACGCCTCGTGTACCAGGACATACGCCTCGTGTACCAGGACATACGCCTCGTGTACCAGGACATACACCACGTCTACCAGGACATACACCGCGTGTACCAGGACATACACCGCGTGTACCAGGACATACACCTCATGTACCAGGACATACACCTCATGTACCAGGACATACACCGTGTGTACCATGACATACACCACGTATACCAGGACATACACCGCGTGTACCAGGACATACACCGCGTGTATCAGGACATACACCTCATGTACCAGGACATACACCACATGTGCCAGGACATACGCCTCGTGTACCAGGACATACGCCTCGTGTACCAGGACATACACCGCGTGTACCAGGACATACACCACGTCTACCAGGACATACACCACGTCTACCAGGACATACACCGCGTGTACCAGGACATACACCACGTATACCAGGACATACACCACGTCTACCAGGACATACACCACGTGTACCAGGACATACACCACGTGTACCAGGACATACACCACGTGTACCAGGACATACGCCTCGTGTACCAGGACATATACAACGTATACCAGGACAGTACCAGGACATACACCACGTATACCAGGACATACACCACGTATACCAGGACATACACCACGTGTACCAGGACATACGCCTCGTGTACCAGGACATATACAACGTATACCAGGACATACGCCTCGTGTACCAGGACATATACAACGTATACCAAGACAGTACCAGGACATACACCACGTATACCAGGACATACACCACGTATACCAGGACATACACCACGTGTACCAGGACATACGCCTCGTGTACCAGGACATATACAACGTATACCAGGACAGTACAAGGACATACACCACGTATACCAGGACATACACCACGTATACCAGGACATACGCCTCGTGTACCAGGACATACACCACGTATACCAGGACATACACCACGTATACCAGGACATACACCGCGTGTACCATGACATACACCACGTATACCAGGACATACACCGCGTGTACCAGGACATACACCACGTATACCAGGACATACGCCTCGTGTACCAGGACATATACAACGTATACCAGGACAGTACCAGGACATACACCACGTATACCAGGACATATGCCTTGTGTACCAGGACATATACAACGTATACCAGGACAGTACCAGGACATACACCACGTATACCAGGACATACACCACGTATACCAGGACATACACCGCGTGTACCATGACATACACCACGTATACCAGGACATACACCGCGTGTACCAGGACATACACCACGTATACCAGGACATACGCCTCGTGTACCAGGACATATACAACGTATACCAGGACAGTACCAGGACATACACCACGTATACCAGGACATATGCCTCGTGTACCAGGACATATACAACGTATACCAGGACAGTACCAGGACATACACCACGTATACCAGGACATACACCACGTATACCAGGACATACGCCTCGTGTACCAGGACATATACAACGTATACCAGGACAGTACCAGGACATACACCACGTATACCAGGACATACACCACGTGTACCAGGACATACACCACGTGTACCAGGACATACACCACGTGTACCAGGACATACACCACGTGTACCATGACATACGCCTCGTGTACCAGGACATATACAACGTATACCAGGACATACGCCTCGTGTACCAGGACATATACAACGTATACCAGGACAGTACCAGGACATACACCACTTATAACGGGACATACACCACGTATACCAGGACATACACCACGTGTACCAGGACATACGCCTTGTGTACCAGGACATACGCCTCGTGTACCAGGACATATACAACGTATACCAGGACAGTACCCGGACATACACCACGTATACCAGGACATACACCACGTATACCAGGACATACGCCTCGTGTACCAGGACATATACAACGTATACCAGGACAGTACCATGACATACACCACGTATACCAGGACATACACCGCGTGTACCAGGACATACACCGCGTGTACCATGACATACACCACGTATACCAGGACATACACCGCGTGTACCAGGACATACACCGCGTGTACCAGGACATACACCACGTCTACCAGGACATACACCACGTCTACCAGGACATACACCACGTGTACCAGGACATACACCACGTGTACCAGGACATACACCACGTGTACCAGGACATAAGCCTCGTGTACCAGGACATATACAACGTATACCAGGACAGTACCAGGACATACACCACGTGTACCAGGACATACGCCTCGTGTACCAGGACATATACAACGTATACCAGGACATACGCCTCGTGTACCAGGACATATACAACGTATACCAAGACAGTACCAGGACATACACCACGTATACCAGGACATACACCACGTGTACCAGGACATACGCCTCGTGTACCAGGACATATACAACGTATACCAGGACAGTACAAGGACATACACCACGTATACCAGGACATACACCACGTATACCAGGACATACGCCTCGTGTACCAGGACATATACAACGTATACCAGGACAGTACCAGGACATACACCACGTATACCAGGACATACACCACGTATACCAGGACATACACCGCGTGTACCATGACATACACCACGTATACCAGGACATACACCGCATGGACCAGGACATACACCACGTATACCAGGACATACGCCTCGTGTACCAGGACATATACAACGTATACCAGGACAGTACCAGGACATACACCACGTATACCAGGACATATGCCTCGTGTACCAGGACATATACAACGTATACCAGGACAGTACCAGGACATACACCACGTATACCAGGACATACACCACGTATACCAGGACATACGCCTCGTGTACCAGGACATATACAACGTATACCAGGACAGTACCAGGACATACACCACGTATACCAGGACATACACCACGTATACCAGGACATACGCCTCGTGTACCAGGACATATACAACGTATACCAGGACAGTACCAGGACATACACCACGTATACCAGGACATACACCACGTGTACCAGGACATACACCACGTGTACCAGGACATACACCACGTGTACCAGGACATACACCACGTGTACCAGGACATACGCCTCGTGTACCAGGACATATACAACGTATACCAGGACATACGCCTCGTGTACCAGGACATATACAACGTATACCAGGACAGTACCAGGACATACACCACGTATACCAGGACATACACCACGTATACCAGGACATACACCACGTATACCAGGACATACACCACGTGTACCAGGACATACGCCTCGTGTACCAGGACATATACAACGTATACCAGGACAGTACCAGGACATACACCACGTATACCAGGACATACACCTCGTGTACCAGGACATATACAACGTATACCAGGACAGTACCATGACATACACCACGTATACCAGGACATACACCGCGTGTACCAGGACATACACCGCGTGTAACATGACATACACCACGTATACCAGGACATACACCGCGTGTACCAGGACATACACCGCGTGTACCAGGACATACACCTCATGTACCAGGACATACACCACATGTGCCAGGACATACGCCTTGTGTACCAGGACATACGCCTCGTGTACCAGGACATATACAACGTATACCAGGACAGTACCAGGACATACACCACGTATACAGGACATACACCTCGTGTACCAGGACATACGCCTCGTGTACCAGGACATACGCCTCGTGTACCAGGACATACGCCTCGTGTACCAGGACATACGCCTCATGTACCAGGACATACGCCTCGTGTACCAGGACATACCCCGTGTACCAGGACATACGCCTCGTGTACCAGGACATACACCACGCCTACCAGGACATACACCACGTCTACCAGGACATACACCGTGTACCAGGACATACACCAGGACATACACCTCATGTACCAGGACATACACCTCATGTACCAGGACATACACCGTGTGTACCATGACATACACCACGTATACCAGGACATACACCGCGTGTACCAGGACATACACCGCGTGTATCAGGACATACACCTCATGTACCAGGACATACACCACATGTGCCAGGACATACGCCTCGTGTACCAGGACATACGCCTCGTGTACCAGGACATACACCGCGTGTACCAGGACATACACCACGTCTACCAGGACATACACCACGTCTACCAGGACATACACCGCGTGTACCAGGACATACACCACGTCTACCAGGACATACACCACGTCTACCAGGACATACACCACGTGTACCAGGACATACACCACGTGTACCAGGACATACACCACGTGTACCAGGACATACGCCTCGTGTACCAGGACATATACAACGTATACCAGGACAGTACCAGGACATACACCACGTATACCAGGACATACACCACGTATACCAGGACATACACCACGTGTACCAGGACATACGTGTACCAGGACATATACAACGTATACCAGGACATACGCCTCATGTACCGTGTACCAGGACATATACAACGTATACCAAGACAGTACCAGGACATACACCACGTATACCAGGACATACACCACGTATACCAGGACATACACCACGTGTACCAGGACATACGCCTCGTGTACCAGGACATATACAACGTATACCAGGACAGTACAAGGACATACACCACGTATACCAGACATACCACGTCTACCAGAACATACACCACGTATACCAGGACATACGCCTCGTGTACCAGGACATATACAACGTATACCAGGACAGTACCAGGACATACACCACGTATACCAGGACATACACCACGTATACCAGGACATACACCGCGTGTACCATGACATACACCACGTATACCAGGACATACACCGCGTGTACCAGGACATACACCACGTATACCAGGACATACGCCTCGTGTACCAGGACATATACAACGTATACCAGGACAGTACCAGGACATACACCACGTATACCAGGACATATGCCTCGTGTACCAGGACATATACAACGTATACCAGGACAGTACCAGGACATACACCACGTATACCAGGGACGTGTACCAGGACATACACCACGTATACCAGGACATACGCCCGTGTACCAGGACATATACAACGTATACCAGGACAGTACCAGGACATACACCACGTATACCAGGACATACACCACGTGTACCAGGACATACACCACGTGTACCAGGACATACACCACGTGTACCAGGACATACACCACGTGTACCATGACATACGCCTCGTGTACCAGGACATATACAACGTATACCAGGACATACGCCTCGTGTACCAGGACATATACAACGTATACCAGGATAGTACCAGGACATACACCACGTATACCAGGACATACACCACGTATACCAGGACATACACCACGTGTACCAGGACATACGCCTTGTGTACCAGGACATACGCCTCGTGTACCAGGACATATACAACGTATACCAGGACAGTACCAGGACATACACCACGTATACCAGGACATACACCACGTATACCAGGACATACGCCTCGTGTACCAGGACATATACAACGTATACCAGGACAGTACCATGACATACACCACGTATACCAGGACATACACCGCGTGTACCATGACATACACCACGTATACCAGGACATACACCGCGTGTACCAGGACATACACCGCGTGTACCAGGACATACACCACGTCTACCAGGACATACACCACGTCTACCAGGACATACACCACGTGTACCAGGACATACACCACGTGTACCAGGACATACACCACGTGTACCAGGACATAAGCCTCGTGTACCAGGACATATACAACGTATACCAGGACAGTACCAGGACATACACCACGTGTACCAGGACATACGCCTACGTGTACCAGGACATATACAACGTATACCAGGACATACGCCGTGTACCAGGACATATACAACGTATACCAAGACAGTACCAGGACATACACCACGTATACCAGGACATACACCACGTATACCAGGACATACACCACGTGTACCAGGACATACGCCTCGTGTACCAGGACATATACAACGTATACCAGGACAGTACCAGGACATACACCACGTATACCAGGACATACACCACGTATACCAGGACATACGCCTCGTGTACCAGGACATATACAACGTATACCAGGACAGTACCAGGACATACACCACGTATACCAGGACATACACCACGTATACCAGGACATACACTGCGTGTACCATGACATACACCACGTATACCAGGACATACACCGCGTGTACCAGGACATACACCACGTATACCAGGACATACGCCTCGTGTACCAGGACATATACAACGTATACCAGGACAGTACCAGGACATACACCACGTATACCAGGACATATGCCTCGTGTACCAGGACATATACAACGTATACCAGGACAGTACCAGGACATACACCACGTATACCAGGACATACACCACGTATACCAGGACATACGCCTCGTGTACCAGGACATATACAACGTATACCAGGACAGTACCAGGACATACACCACGTATACCAGGACATACACCACGTATACCAGGACATACGCCTCGTGTACCAGGACATATACAACGTATACCAGGACAGTACCAGGACATACACCACGTATACCAGGACATACACCACGTGTACCAGGACATACACCACGTGTACCAGGACATACACCACGTGTACCAGGACATACGCCTCGTGTACCAGGACATATACAACGTATACCAGGACATACGCCTCGTGTACCAGGACATATACAACGTATACCAGGACAGTACCAGGACATACACCACGTATACCAGGACATACACCACGTATACCAGGACATACACCACGTATACCAGGACATACACCACGTGTACCAGGACATACGCCTCGTGTACCAGGACATATACAACGTATACCAGGACAGTACCAGGACATACACCACGTATACCAGGACATACACCACGTATACCAGGACATACGCCTCGTGTACCAGGACATATACAACGTATACCAGGACAGTACCATGACATACACCACGTATACCAGGACATACACCGCGTGTACCAGGACATACACCGCGTGTACCATGACATACACCACGTATACCAGGACATACACCGCGTGTACCAGGACATACACCGCGTGTACCAGGACATACACCTCATGTACCAGGACATACACCACATGTGCCAGGACATACGCCTTGTGTACCAGGACATACGCCTCGTGTACCAGGACATATACAACGTATACCAGGACAGTACCAGGACATACACCACGTATACAGGACATACACCTCGTGTACCAGGACATACGCCTCGTGTACCAGGACATACGCCTCGTGTACCAGGACATACGCCTCATGTACCAGGACATACACCACATGTGCCAGGACATACGCCTCGTGTACCAGGACATACGCCTCGTGTACCAGGACATACACCACGTATACCAGGACATACGCCTCGTGTACCAGGACATATACAACGTATACCAGGACAGTACCAGGACATACACCACGTATACCAGGACATAGACCTCGTGTACCAGGACATACGCCTCGTGTACCAGGACATACGCCTCGTGTACCAGGACATACGCCTCGTGTACCAGGACATACACCACGTCTACCAGGACATACACCGCGTGTACCAGGACATACACCGCGTGTACCAGGACATACACCTCATGTACCAGGACATACACCTCATGTACCAGGACATACACCGTGTGTACCATGACATACACCACGTATACCAGGACATACACCGCGTGTACCAGGACATACACCGCGTGTATCAGGACATACACCTCATGTACCAGGACATACACCACATGTGCCAGGACATACGCCTCGTGTACCAGGACATACGCCTCGTGTACCAGGACATACACCGCGTGTACCAGGACATACACCACGTCTACCAGGACATACACCACGTCTACCAGGACATACACCGCGTGTACCAGGACATACACCACGTCTACCAGGACATACACCACGTCTACCAGGACATACACCACGTGTACCAGGACATACACCACGTGTACCAGGACATACACCACGTGTACCAGGACATACGCCTCGTGTACCAGGACATATACAACGTATACCAGGACAGTACCAGGACATACACCACGTATACCAGGACATACACCACGTATACCAGGACATACACCACGTGTACCAGGACATACGCCCGTGTACCAGGACATATACAACGTATACCAGGACATACGCCTCGTGTACCAGGACATATACAACGTATACCAAGACAGTACCAGGACATACACCACGTATACCAGGACATACACCACGTATACCAGGACATACACCACGTGTACCAGGACATACGCCTCGTGTACCAGGACATATACAACGTATACCAGGACAGTACAAGGACATACACCACGTATACCAGGACATACACCACGTATACCAGGACATACGCCTCGTGTACCAGGACATACACCACGTATACCAGGACATACACCACGTATACCAGGACATACACCGCGTGTACCATGACATACACCACGTATACCAGGACATACACCGCGTGTACCAGGACATACACCACGTATACCAGGACATACGCCTCGTGTACCAGGACATATACAACGTATACCAGGACAGTACCAGGACATACACCACGTATACCAGGACATATGCCTTGTGTACCAGGACATATACAACGTATACCAGGACAGTACCAGGACATACACCACGTATACCAGGACATACGCCTCGTGTACCAGGACATATACAACGTATACCAGGACAGTACCAGGACATACACCACGTATACCAGGACATACACCACGTATACCAGGACATACGCCTCGTGTACCAGGACATATACAACGTATACCAGGACAGTACCAGGACATACACCACGTATACCAGGACATACACCACGTGTACCAGGACATACACCACGTGTACCAGGACATACACCACGTGTACCAGGACATACGCCTCGTGTACCAGGACATATACAACGTATACCAGGACATACGCCTCGTGTACCAGGACATATACAACGTATACCAGGACAGTACCAGGACATACACCACGTATACCAGGACATACACCACGTATACCA
This sequence comes from Oncorhynchus nerka, assembly GCF_034236695.1. Classification (NCBI taxonomy): domain Eukaryota; kingdom Metazoa; phylum Chordata; class Actinopteri; order Salmoniformes; family Salmonidae; genus Oncorhynchus; species Oncorhynchus nerka. The sequence goes on along the minus strand of NC_088400.1, from coordinate 64,908,238 downwards.
GGACATACACCACGTGTACCAGGACATACGCCTCGTGTACCAGGACATATACAACGTATACCAGGACAGTACCAGGACATACACCACGTATACCAGGACATACACCACGTATACCAGGACATACGCCTCGTGTACCAGGACATATACAACGTATACCAGGACAGTACCATGACATACACCACGTATACCAGGACATACACCGCGTGTACCAGGACATACACCGCGTGTACCAGGACATACACCTCATGTACCAGGACATACACCACATGTGCCAGGACATACGCCTCGTGTACCAGGTCATACGCCTCGTGTACCAGGACATACGCCTCGTGTACCAGGACATACACCACGTCTACCAGGACATACACCACGTCTACCAGGACATACACCGCGTGTACCAGGACATACACCACGTATACCAGGACATACACCACGTATACCAGGACATACACCGCGTGTACCATGACATACACCACGTATACCAGGACATACACCGCGTGTACCAGGACATACACCACGTATACCAGGACATACGCCACGTGTACCAGGACATATACAACGTGTACCAGGGACAGTACCAGGACAGGACACCACGTATACCAGGACATACGCCTTCGTGTACCAGGACATATACAACGTATACCAGACAGACAGGTACCAGGACATGTACCAGGACCACGTATACCAGGACAGTACCAGGACATACACCACAGGACATACCAGACATACACCACCAGGACATACGCCTGTGTACCAGGACATATACAACGTATACCAGGACAGTACCAGGACATACACCACGTATACCAGGACATACACCACGTGTACCAGGACATACACCACGTGTACCAGGACATACACCACGTGTACCAGGACATACGCCTCGTGTACCAGGACATATACAACGTATACCAGGACATACGCCTCGTGTACCAGGACATATACAACGTATACCAGGACAGTACCAGGACATACACCACGTATACCAGGACATACACCACGTATACCAGGACATACACCACGTGTACCAGGACATACGCCTCGTGTACCAGGACATATACAACGTATACCAGGACAGTACCAGGACATACACCACGTATACCAGGACATACACCACGTATACCAGGACATACGCCTCGTGTACCAGGACATATACAACGTATACCAGGACAGTACCATGACATACACCACGTATACCAGGACATACACCGCGTGTACCAGGACATACACCGCGTGTACCAGGACATACACCTCATGTACCAGGACATACACCACATGTGCCAGGACATACGCCTCGTGTACCAGGTCATACGCCTCGTGTACCAGGACATACGCCTCGTGTACCAGGACATACACCACGTCTACCAGGACATACACCACGTCTACCAGGACATACACCGCGTGTACCAGGACATACACCGCGTGTACCAGGACATACACCACGTCTACCGGGACATACACCACGTATACCATGACATACACCACGTCTACCAGGACATACACCACGTATACCATGACATACACCACGTGTACCAGGACATACACCACGTATACCAGGACATACACCACGTGTACCAGGACATACGCCTCGTGTACCAGGACATATACAACGTATACCAGGACATACGCCTCGTGTACCAGGACATATACAACGTATACCAGGACAGTACCAGGACATACACCACGTATACCAGGACATACACCACGTATACCAGGACATACGCCTCGTGTACCAGGACATATACAACGTATACCAGGACAGTACCAGGACATACACCACGTATACCAGGACATACACCACGTGTACCAGGACATACACCACGTCTACCAGGACATACACCACGTCTACCAGGACATACACCACGTATACCATGACATACACCACGTATACCATGACATACACCACGTGTACCAGGACATACACCACGTCTACCAGGACATACACCACGTATACCATGACATACACCACGTCTACCAGGACATACACCACGTGTACCATGACATACACCACGTGTACCAGGACATACACCACGTGTACCAGGACATACACCACGCGTACCAGGACATACGCCTCGTGTACCAGGACATATACAACGTATACCAGGACAGTACCAGGACATACACCACGTATACCAGGACATACACCACGTATACCAGGACATACACCACGTGTACCAGGACATACGCCTCGTGTACCAGGACATATACAACAACAGGACATATACCAGGATATACAACGTATACCAGGACATACCAGGACACCACGTATACCAGGACATACACCACGTATACCAGGACATACGCCTCGTGTACCAGGACATATACAACGTATACCAGGACAGTACCAGGACATACACCACGTATACCAGGACATACACCACGTGTACCAGGACATACACCACGTCTACCAGGACATACACCACGTCTACCAGGACATACACCACGTATACCATGACATACACCACGTGTACCAGGACATACACCACGTATACCAGGACATACACCACATGTACCAGGACATACACCACGTCTACCAGGACATACACCACGTCTACCAGGACATACACCACGTATACCATGACATACACCACGTGTACCAGGACATACACCACGTCTACCAGGACATACACCACGTATACCATGACATACACCACGTCTACCAGGACATACACCACGTCTACCAGGACATACACCACGTGTACCATGACATACACCACGTGTACCAGGACATACACCACGCGTACCAGGACATACGCCTCGTGTACCAGGACATATACAACGTATACCAGGACAGTACCAGGACATACACCACGTATACCAGGACATACACCACGTATACCAGGACATACACCACGTGTACCAGGACATACGCCTCGTGTACCAGGACATATACAACGTATACCAGGACATACGCCTCATGTACCAGGACATATACAACGTATACCAGGACAGTACCAGGACATACACCACGTATACCAGGACATACACCACGTATACCAGGACATACGCCTTGTGTACCAGGACATATACAACGTATACCAGGACAGTACCAGGACATACACCACGTATACCAGGACATACACCACATGTACCAGGACATACACCACGTCTACCAGGACATACACCACGTCTACCAGGACATACACCACGTATACCATGACATACACCACGTGTACCAGGACATACACCACGTCTACCAGGACATACACCACGTATACCATGACATACACCACGTCTACCAGGACATACACCACGTCTACCAGGACATACACCACGTGTACCATGACATACACCACGTGTACCAGGACATACACCACGTCTACCAGGACATACACCGCGTGTACCAGGACATATACAACGTATACCAGGACAGTACCAGGACATACACCACGTATACCAGGACATACACCACGTATACCAGGACATACGCCTCGTGTACCAGGACATATACAACGTATACCAGGACAGTACCAGGACATACACCACGTATACCAGGACATACACCACGTGTACCAGGACATACACCACGTATACCAGGACATACACCACGTATACCAGGACATACACCACGTGTACCAGGACATACGCCTCGTGTACCAGGACATATACAACGTATACCAGGACAGTACCAGGACATACACCACGTATACCAGGACATACACCACGTATACCAGGACATACGCCTCGTGTACCAGGACATATACAACATATACCAGGACAGTACCAGGACATACACCACGTATACCAGGACATACACCACATGTACCAGGACATACACCACGTGTACCAGGACATACACCACGTGTACCAGGACATACACCTCGTGTACCAGTTGCAGCAACGTTGAGGTGTAATATAGATGCCAACTATAATGGTTAAGAGACAGTCCTGCATAAGACAAGTTCACTTTGTTGTAGGGAGATTCATTGTTCTGTTCAGACAAAGGAACTGTGAAAATAGTTCTACACTGACATCTGCTGGTTGGCATTGTTACCACACCACTTCCTCAACTATACAAAGTAATGACAAGCTCAAGCATCAGAGTGTGCAATGCATTGTGTGTGTCACCTGGGCACACTGGTCAGGTAGGTCAGCACGTTGTGGAACTCTTCCTCCTGGAGCTCGCCAAAAGCAGGGAATTCTGGGAACACGATGATGGGACTGCCGTTCTCAGCTCGACCCCCTGGGAAAGAAATTGGGGACGTTTGATTGATTAATTGATTACATTTGTTCAACAAGGAAATAATTTTGCCCTCAACTAGAAAGCACGTACAACCCCCCATATCCCCCTTTCAGACCCGCACAGAATAGACAGTGACAAGCTTTGGAATCCTTTAATTTGAATTAAGTTAATTAATTACCTTTAATGTGTTTTAAAACGTTCATGTACATCATATTCATAATGTCCATTACTCTTCTGATATATATAGCTAACATACCCAAGTGGAATGAACACACAGAGCAGCGGTTCCAGCCTCTCCTTGGGGACCCCCAGCTGTTCCATGTATTTGAACTATTCCACAGTTAGCAAACCGGATTCAACTTGTCAGCTAATCATCAAGCCCTTTGTGAAACGTCTGGGGGTCCCGATGAGAGGTTTTGAGAACCATTGACCCAGAGGAATCATGTGACGGTCTGAGTGGGGGAGGGGAAGATTAGAGGATGAGATATAGGATCTGTCTTCTCTCACAAAGCCTGGTGTTACTGCGGCTCTGCAGGCTGCAATAAATAGTATTTTCTATTTTTATTCTTCCTTTTTAACTCTGCGTTGTCGGGAAAGGACTCGCGAGAAAGCGTTTCACGGCAAAGCCTAACCCGTTGTATTCGGCGCCTGTGACAAATCAAATTTGACTTGATTTAGTGCTAGAGGAGGGTACAGGGAATGAGAAATGAACAGGTGTGAGTAGAGACAAACAGACAGGCGGTCTGTGTGAATCTCTGCACCAGCCGTGTCACTAGAGCAGAACCAGAGCACAGTGACCTGATCCATCTGGTACCAGACCACTAGAGCAGAACCAGAGCACTGTGCCCTGATCCATCTGGTACCAGACCACTAGAGCAGAACCAGAGCACTGTGCCCTGATCCATCTGGCACCAGCCGTGTCACTAGAGCAGAACCAGAGCACTGTGCCCTGATCCATCTGGTACCAGACCACTAGAGCAGAACCAGAGCACTGTGCCCTGATCCATCTGGTACCAGACCACTAGAGCAGAACCAGAGCACTGTGCCCTGATCCATCTGATACCATGTGTGTATGTGTGTCAGGCAGACACCTGCCTGAGTAGGCGACTAGAGGAGGACCAGAGGTTAATGATTACAACACAAAACAAGGCCTGGAGACACAGACAACCTCCAGGGGAGAGGACATACAGAGAGAACCTGGAAGGAACAGGAACACAGCAGGAGTCTTTAATGACACAGCTAAAACAGCATCGCTGCGTCACACTCTCACTCGCTGGGCTTGGAGTCATTCTAGTGGCGTACCAAGGCTGTAGCGTAGAAGTATGAATTACAACTAGACCAAGGGTCATCTTCATCAGTTGTGTGCTCATATGACTACTCATCAGAGGGTGGGCAGCTGTCATGAACACACACACACATCACCCCTGGCAACCACAGAGTTATTAAACACACTGACAGAGAGATGTGAAGACAAACAGACTCTACACAGACTGTATGCAACCTAAGAACAGGTTCCCGGGCAAGACTTGTAACAGCAACCATAAAACAGTTAGGAACTGAACCTCGTGAAATTCAGTTAGGAACTGAACCTCTTGAAATACAGTTAGGAACGGAACCTCTTGAAATTCAGTTAGGAACGGAACCTCGTGAAATTCAGTTAGGAACGGAACCTCGTGAAATTCAGTTAGGAACGGAACCTCGTGAAATTCAGTTAGGAACGGAACCTCGTGAAATTCAGTTAGGAACGGAACCTCGTGAAATTCAGTTAGGAACGGAACCTCGTGAAATTCAGTTAGGAACGGAACCTCGTGAAATTCAGTTAGGAACGGAACCTCGTGAAATTCAGTTAGGAACGGAACCTCGTGAAATTCAGTTAGGAACGGAACCTCGTGAAATTCAGTTAGGAACGGAACCTCGTGAAATTCAGTTAGGAACTGAACCTCGTGAAATTCAGTTAGGAACTGAACCTCGTGAAATTCAGTTAGGAACTGAACCTCGTGAAATTCAGTTAGGAACTGAACCTCGTGAAATACAGTTAGGAACTGAACCTCGTGAAATTCAGTTAGGAACTGAACCTCGTGAAATTCAGTTAGGAACTGAACCTTGTGAAATTCAGTTAGGAACTGAACCTCGTGAAACTCATTTAGAGACACACACACGCACGCACACTCTCGCTCTCAACGGGTGGAGTGTTAAATTCAGTCACACACTCAGCAGCCAATCACAGCAGCACATAGTGCCACACACACTTGGCTCTTCTAACTGTTGCCGGGCCAGGTTGCCAAGTGGATCGCAGTGACGATTAATTATTCACGGGCCGTCTATGTGCCGTTATTATCCGTGGTAACCCGATGTAGGGCCCTATCTGGGTTGGCATCGCCGTAGTAACGGAACAAACTGAGTTGGCCCAACTCTTTGGAAATAAGGGTCTGGTGTGGAACGGTTTTCCTCAGTTTACCCCCAAAGGTCGGATCGTTGCAAAAGTCTTAGTTTAGTTAAGTCATTTAGTTAAGTCATACAACATAAATCAGTTTGAACAACCCTGCTGTACTCTATCTGGCAGCAAGAGTGCTATTCCTGTACTTTTATAAATAGGAAAATGCTGACGGATTATGTTTTGATGTTTAGGCCAGCTACTTCACTCAGCTACTTCACTCAGCTACTTCACTCATATAGTGTGATATGATTGCTGCTCCATCAGTGGCTGTGTGAGCTTTGGGGATGGTTCACTGTTATTAGCTTCAGCCATATTGCTTAAGCTTTTTCCATCTGTGAAGGGAGATCTTCAAGGGCCTTGGCATAGCGTTGGGATTGGCTCACTCGGATGTTTGGGATTGAACCCCTATGAGAGGTAACTATGAAGGAGGGAGCGATGGAGGGAAAAGAAAAAGACTGACCTGAGAGGAAAGCAAACCGTTTCCTGAGGTCAGGATCGATGTCTGCAGCAAACAGACGATCACTCTCCTGCTGCATGATGTCATCTGGAAGATAAGAGACAAAAAAACATAAACTACAGATACAGTAACATACAGTATTTACAACAATAGATGACAGATACAGTAACATACAGTATTTACAACAATAGATGACAGATACAGTAACATACAGTATTTACAACAATAGATGACAGATACAGTAACACAGTATTTACAACAATAGATGACAGATACAGTAACATACAGTATTTACAACAATAGATGACAGATACAGTAACATACAGTATTTACAACAATAGATGACAGATACAGTAACATACAGTATTTACAACAATAGATGACAGATACAGTAACATACAGTATTTACAACAATAGATGACAGATACAGTAACATACAGTATTTACAACAATAGATGACAGATACAGTAACATACAGTATTTACAACAATAGATGACAGATACAGTAACATACAGTATTTACAACAATAGATGACAGTTACAGTAACATACAGTATTTTTAATTTTTTTATTTTACCTTTATTTTACTAGGCAAGTCAGTTAAGAACAAATTCTTATTTTCAATGACGGCCTAGGAACAGTGGGTTAACTGCCTGTTCAGGGGCAGAACGACAGATTTGTACCTTGTCAGCTTGGGGATTCGAACTTGCAACCTTTCGGTTACTAGTCCAACGCTCTAACCACTAGGCTACCCTAGTAGCCTACATTAATAGATGACAGTTACAGTAACATACAGTATTTACATGAATAGATGACAGTTAGTAACATACAGTATTTACAATGAAAGATGACAGTTACATACAGTATTTACAACAATAGATGACAGTTACAATAACACAGTATTTACAACAATAGATGACAGTAACATACAGTATTTACATGAATAAAGCATAGTATTAGTCACACAGACACCTGGAATGACATGACAGAGAGAGGAGCAGAGGAACCACTGACCCACTTCTCAAGGAGAAGTCCTCCCAAATCCCCCCTTTTCTCCAACTTTCAGTCCCAGTCTCAGTGAGGAAGAGAGAGGGGAGACCCACTGACCCACTTCTCAAGGAGAAGTCCAAAACAGATTATTATAATCCACTGTGCATGGAGAGGGGAGGAAATACTAATCCCTCCTCTCAGCCTCTCCCCTCTCTCCTCCTCCCCTCAGCCTCTCCCCTCTTTCCTCCTCCCCTCTTTCCTCCTCTCAGCCTCTCTCCTCTACCCTCCTCGGCCTCTCCCCTTCTCCCCTCAGCCTCTCCCCTCCTCCCCTCAGCCTCTCCCCCCTCTCCTCCTCCCCTCAGCCTCTCCCCCCTCTCCTCCTCCCTCAGCCTCTCCCCTCTCTCCTCCTCCCCTCTCTCTCAGCCTCTTTCCTCCTCCCCCCTCTCCTCCTCTCCCCCTCTCGCTTCCTCACTGAGACTGGGATTTGGGAGGACTTCTCCTTGAGAAGTGGGTCAGTGGTTCCTCTGCTCCTCTCTCTGTCATGTCATTCCAGGTGTCTGTGTGACTAATACTATGCTTTATTCATGTAAATACTGTATGTTACTGTATCTGTCATCTATTGTTGTAAATACTGTATGTGCCTGTCTGTGTGAGTGAGTGAGTGAAAGAGAGAGAGAGAGAGAGAAAGGCTAGTGGAAAGAGGAGGGTTGTTTGGGGGGTATGGTAGTGGTCCTGTGAATTGACAATGCTGTGTGTGTTCGCTGGCAGTAGGGGAGTGTACTGGTGAGAGGTGAGGGTGGTTGCAGGGGGAAGTGTTTGGTGAGAGGTGAGGGTGGTTGCAGGGGGTAGTGTATGGTGAGAGGTGAGGGTGGTTGCAGGGGGTAGTGTATGGTGAGAGGTGAGGGTGGTTGCAGGGGGTAGTGTATGGTGAGAGGTGAGGGTGGTTGCAGGGGTAGTGTATGGTGAGAGGTGAGGGTGGTTGCAGGGGGTAGTGTATGGTGAGAGGTGAGGGTGGTTGCAGGGGGTAGTGTATGGTGAGAGGTGAGGGTGGTTGCAGGGGGTAGTGTATGGTGAGAGGTGAGGGTGGTTACAGGGGGTAGTGTATGGTGAGAGGTGAGGGTGGTTGCAGGGGGTAGTGTATGGTGAGAGGTGAGGGTGGTTGCAGGGGGTAGTGTATGGTGAGAGGTGAGGGTGGTTGCAGGGGGTAGTGTATGGTGAGAGGTGAGGGTGGTTGCAGGGGGTAGTGTATGGTGAGAGGTGAGGGTGGTTGCAGGGGGTAGTGTATGGTGAGAGGTGAGGGTGGTTACAGGGGGTAGTGTATGGTGAGAGGTGAGGGTGGTTGCAGGGGGTAGTGTATGGTGAGAGGTGAGGGGGTGGTTGCAGGGGGTAGTGTATGGTGAGAGGTGAGGGTGGTTACAGGGGGTAGTGTATGGTGAGAGGTGAGGGTGGTTGCAGGGGTAGTGTATGGTGAGAGGTGAGGGTGGTTGCAGGGGGTAGTGTATGGTGAGAGGTGAGGGTGGTTACAGGGGGTAGTGTATGGTGAGAGGTGAGGGTGGTTGCAGGGGGTAGTGTATGGTGAGAGGTGAGGGTGGTTGCAGGGGGTAGTGTATGGTGAGAGGTGAGGGTGGTTGCAGGGGGTAGTGTATGGTGAGAGGTGAGGGTGGGGTGGTGGTGAGAGGTGGGGTAGTGTATGGTGAGAGGTGTGAGGGTGGTTGCAGGGGGTAGTGTATGGTGAGAGGTGAGGGTGGTTGCAGGGGGTAGTGTATGGTGAGAGGTGAGGGTGGTTGCAGGGGGTAGTGTATGGTGAGAGGTGAGGGTGGTTGCAGGGGGTAGTGTATGGTGAGAGGTGAGGGTGGTTACAGGGGGTAGTGTATGGTGAGAGGTGAGGGTGGTTGCAGGGGGTAGTGTATGGTGAGAGGTGAGGGTGGTTGCAGGGGGTAGTGTATGGTGAGAGGTGAGGGTGGTTACAGGGGGTAGTGTATGGTGAGAGGTGAGGGTGGTTGCAGGGGGTAGTGTATGGTGAGAGGTGAGGGTGGTTGCAGGGGGTAGTGTATGGTGAGAGGTGAGGGTGGTTGCAGGGGGTAGTGTATGGTGAGAGGTGAGGGTGGTTGCAGGGGGTAGTGTATGGTGAGAGGTGAGGGTGGTTGCAGGGGGTAGTGTATGGTGAGAGGTGAGGGTGGTTGCAGGGGTAGTGTATGGTGAGAGGTGAGGGTGGTTACAGGGGGTAGTGTATGGTGAGAGGTGAGGGTGGTTGCAGGGGGTAGTGTATGGTGAGAGGTGAGGGTGGTTACAGGGGGTAGTGTATGGTGAGAGGTGAGGGTGGTTGCAGGGGGTAGTGTATGGTGAGAGGTGAGGGTGGTTGCAGGGGGTAGTGTATGGTGAGAGGTGAGGGTGGTTGCAGGGGGTAGTGTATGGTGAGAGGTGAGGGTGGTTGCAGGGGGTAGTGTATGGTGAGAGGTGAGGGTGGTTACAGGGGGTAGTGTATGGTGAGAGGTGAGGGTGGTTGCAGGGGGTAGTGTATGGTGAGAGGTGAGGGTGGTTGCAGGGGGTAGTGTATGGTGAGAGGTGAGGGTGGTTGCAGGGGGTAGTGTATGGTGAGAGGTGAGGGTGGTTGCAGGGGGTAGTGTATGGTGAGAGGTGAGGGTGGTTACAGGGGGTAGTGTATGGTGAGAGGTGAGGGTGGTTGCAGGGGGTAGTGTATGGTGAGAGGTGAGGGTGGTTGCAGGGGGTAGTGTATGGTGAGAGGTGAGGGTGGTTACAGGGGGTAGTGTATGGTGAGAGGTGAGGGTGGTTGCAGGGGTAGTGTATGGTGAGAGGTGAGGGTGGTTGCAGGGGGTAGTGTATGGTGAGAGGTGAGGGTGGTTGCAGGGGGTAGTGTATGGTGAGAGGTGAGGGTGGTTGCAGGGGGTAGTGTATGGTGAGAGGTGAGGGTGGTTACAGGGGGTAGTGTATGGTGAGAGGTGAGGGTGGTTGCAGGGAGTAGTGTATGGTGAGAGGTGAGGGTGGTTGCAGGGGGTAGTGTATGGTGAGAGGTGAGGGTGGTTGCAGGGGGTAGTGTATGGTGAGAGGTGAGGGTGGTTGCAGGGGGTAGTGTATGGTGAGAGGTGAGGGTGGTTGCAGGGGGTAGTGTATGGTGAGAGGTGAGGGTGGTTGCAGGGGGTAGTGTATGGTGAGAGGTGAGGGTGGTTGCAGGGGGTAGTGTATGGTGAGAGGTGAGGGTGGTTGCAGGGGGTAGTGTATGGTGAGAGGTGAGGGTGGTTACAGGGGGTAGTGTATGGTGAGAGGTGAGGGTGGTTGCAGGGGTAGTGTATGGTGAGAGGTGAGGGTGGTTGCAGGGGGTGGTGTATGGTGAGAGGTGAGGGTGGTTGCAGGGGGTAGTGTATGGTGAGAGGTGAGGGTGGTTGCAGGGGGTAGTGTATGGTGAGAGGTGAGGGTGGTTGCAGGGGGTAGTGTATGGTGAGAGGTGAGGGTGGTTGCAGGGGGTAGTGTATGGTGAGAGGTGAGGGTGGTTGCAGGGGTAGTGTATGGTGAGAGGTGAGGGTGGTTGCAGGGGGTAGTGTATGGTGAGAGGTGAGGGTGGTTGCAGGGGGTAGTGTATGGTGAGAGGTGAGGGTGGTTACAGGGGGTAGTGTATGGTGAGAGGTGAGGGTGGTTGCAGGGGGTAGTGTATGGTGAGAGGTGAGGGTGGTTACAGGGGGTAGTGTATGGTGAGAGGTGAGGGTGGTTGCAGGGGGTAGTGTATGGTGAGAGGTGAGGGTGGTTGCAGGGGTAGTGTATGGTGAGAGGTGAGGGTGGTTGCAGGGGGTAGTGTATGGTGAGAGGTGAGGGTGGTTGCAGGGGGTAGTGTATGGTGAGAGGTGAGGGTGGTTACAGGGGGTAGTGTATGGTGAGAGGTGAGGGTGGTTGCAGGGGGTAGTGTATGGTGAGAGGTGAGGGTGGTTGCAGGGGGTAGTGTATGGTGAGAGAGAGAGAGGCGAAGGTCGAGAGCCATGATTCCTCCGAAACATGACCCAACCAAGCTGCACTGCTTCTTGACACAATGCATATCCAATCCGGAAGCCAGCCGCACCAATGTGTCGGATGAAACACCGTACACGCCGTACACCTGGCGACCTGGTCAGCGTGCACTGCGCCCGGCCCGCCACAGGAATCACTAGTGCACGATGAGACAAGGATACCCCTGCCGGCCAAACCCTCCCTAACCCGGATGACGCTGGGCCATTTGTGCGCCGCCCCATCGGCCTCCCAGTCGCGGCCGGCTGCGACAGAGCCTGGGCTCGAACCCAGAATCTCTGGTGGCACAGCTAGCACTGCGATGCAGTGCATTAGACCACTGTGCCACCCGGGAGAACCTTTTTTTGCTTTCTTGAGTAAGGCAGCTCCAAAATGCATGTGTTTCAGCCTAGCTCAGTGCTTTCTGTGGTGGTGGGGCAGCCAGCGTAGGTGGTTGGTTGTTGGTAGTTGCGCCGTGATTGGCTCAGTGTTCTGTCACTCATGGGAACACTGCGTCACCACAAAATCACAGGTAGAGCTCGAAAATTCAAGCCCCTGGGGTGCTGCCATAGAGTTACATTAGAAGTGCCCATCCAAGAAGGCTCAAGGTCAATAGCCACAGATAAAATGACGTCAAATCCCCTTATATCTACCGTAGTTTTGATTGGACTGATCATATAAACATCATACCTTCAAAATCTTAGCTAGCAGTCATCATCATTAATCAATGAAGTTTATTTATAAAGCCCTTTTCACATCAGCCGATGTCACAAAGTGCTGTACAGAAACCCAGCCTAAAACCCCAAACAGCAAGCAATGCAGATGTAGAAGCACGGTGGCTAGGAAAAACTCCCCAGAAAGGCCAGATCCTAGGAAGATACCTAGAGAGGAACTAGGCTCTGAGGGGTAGCCAGTCCTCTTCTGGCTGTGATGGGTGGAGATTATAAGAGAACATGGCCAAGATGTTCAGACGTTCATAGATGACCAGAATCAAGTCGACAATATACTGGCAAATCCTTTTCAATCCTTATCATACGAAGAGAAATTAAAGATAAAACGTATCGGTGCTCATCGGTCATGAAAATTACACAACAAGTTGGAAATCGCAAATTCAACAATGAGTGGTTTGGAAGGAATCAGTGGCTAACTGCAAGTGTTACAAAGCAATCACTAGCCTGCTATTCAGACGAGTGGGCATGTGGTCCAAGTCTGGGTTTAAGAGTCTCTTTTCCAAGCTTAAAAGGATAAACATTCAACACTATGGTTGAATACATTGGCCATGCTGTCAATCCAACATGACTTGTGCCGCGTTCAAAACAACTGGAAACTCGTAACTGGAAACTGGGAACTCTGAACAAGCTCCGACTAGGAAAATACGGTCATACAACTCGGAATTCCAAGTCGGGAACTCGAGCCTCTTTCTTGAGCTCCGACCTGAAGATCACTGATGTCATGATTCAACCCTGTTTTTTTTCCTGAGTTCCCGGTTGTCTTGAAAGCACCATAAATCCAGAGAATGCCAGACTTTGAGGACAAAGTTTAATGACAAAATTAGCCCACGAAGGACCGCGGCGCCACTTTCCTGTTGAAGTGAGCACAGCACAACAAGGGGAGTCCAAAAATGTCTTGTATGCTGCTGCATCAATGATGTAATATGCCAGGGTGTCCTGGCCATAGAGAGGCTATTATTCTCTATTTTAGTTAGGCCAGGGTGTGACTAGGGTGGGCATTCTAGTTTCTTTATTTCTATTTCTTTGTTTTTGGCCGAGTGTGGTTCCCAATCAGAGGCAGCTGTCTATCGTTGTCTCTGATTGGGAATCATACTTAGGCAGCCTTTTTCCAACCTGGTTTTTGTGTATAGTTTATTTGCCTTACAGAACTGTTCGTCTTTCACTTTTGTAATTTTGTTTGAGTGTTTTGCTAAATAAAAATCATGAACACCTACCACGCTGCGCTTTGGTCCGATCCTCATTCCGACGAGAGCCGTAACATATGTACACATAGGTAACATATATACATTGTAGCTAAGAAAGTAATGCAAAGTGTATGTTATGTCGCAAGCTGTTAGTAGCCCATGTGCCTCACTCTAATAATTTGTTCCTTTTCCCCCTCATAATTCCACCTACTGTTCTGACTTGGTGGTGCACATGTAGCCTATAGCCTGTTTTAGATTAATGTAATCATGAATATTGTAAGAGCTTTTATTGTCTGCTTATACGTCTCCTTTATTTATCCTACGGTTCTGACTTGGTGTACCGTGAGAATACTGTAAGAACGGCCCATGTTCTGAATTCTGTCGCTGTACCTTTCAAAAGTGCTGAACAAACAGTTATATTGACTATGTCTGTCCGCTCGGTCATTAATGTCTTAATAGAAATGGCCTCTTATCCGCTCTAGTCGTCCCATTTGTACATCTCAATTGTCAACAGAAACCACATTTGTTTAAGCAAGTCAGCCATTTCAGATTTGTGTTTTTAAAGGGCAGTAAATGAGGCTGAATGAACTGTTTTGCTGCCAGACAAGGCTCCGCTGATAGCCAGGTGTATTGGTGGTAAGCTGTTGGGACAGCTTTATGTGGCCCTAACAGTTTGTGTAAACCATTTGTCACCGTTATAATGCAATGAATGTATTGTTTAGTATTGTGTAGTGTGGCTTTGCTGGCATGCATATGTTTTTTCTTGAGTTTGCCCCACCAAGATTTACATGCTAAAATCGCCACTGCCAAGGTGAGCTTAAAAAAAACTTTATTACTCTCTATTCTTAACTCATTTTAATAAAAACAATTTGCAGTGATGATAAATTGCTTCTAACTAATGCTTATGTACCTGTTTAGGTTTGATACCATGCTCTGCCAAATCAACCATCATCAGTATAAACCAGAAAACCCCGTGGTCATGTTTCAGGAGGGACTGACTTCAGGTCTCAGGGAAGGTGACGTCAACCTGTCAGGCTTAGCTACCTCCAACCAGCTGGAGCCGGTAAGACTAGCATCCACACAGTGACTGGGTCCATAGGGATCAAGGCTGAGAAACACTAATGCAGTCTATTCTAGAACCATAGACATGCATGTTGGCAGTCACTGTCAGTATTCAGTCTGATGTTGGTGTAATGCATCAGGACAGGTGGACAGGCAGCCCTGGGTGGTAGGTAACAGCTCAGTCTAGCAGCCCTGGGTGGTAGGTAACAGCTCAGTCTAGCAGCCCTGGGTGGTAGGTAACAGCTCAGTCTAACAGCCTTGGGCGGTAGGTAACAGCTCAGTCTAACAGCCCTGGGTGGTAGGTAACAGCTCAGTCTAACAGCCCTGGGTGGTAGGTAACAGCTCAGTCTAGCAGCCCTGGGTGGTAGGTAACAGCTCAGTCTAGCAGCCCTGGGTGGTAGGTAACAGCTCAGTCTAACAGCCCTGGGTGGTAGGTAACAGCTCAGTCTTAAAGCCCTGGGTGGTAGGTAACAGCTCAGTCTTATTACAGCCCTGGGTGGTAGGTAACAGCTCAGTCTTACAGCCCTGGGTGGTAGGTAACAGCTCAGTCTTACTACAGCCTGGGTGGTAGGTAACAGCTCAGTCTTACAGCCCTGGGTGGTAGGTAACAGCTCAGTCTTAAAGCTCTGGGTGGTAGGTAACAGCTCAGTCTTACTACAGCCTGGGTGGTAGGTAACAGCTCAGTCTTACTACAGCCCTGGGTGGAAGGGAACAGCTCAGTCTTAAAGCCCTGGGTGGTAGGTAACAGCTCAGTCTTACTACAGCCTGGGTGGTAGGTAACAGCTCAGTCTTACTACAGCCCTGGGTGGTAGGTAACAGCTCAGTCTTACAGCCCTGGGTGGAAGGTAACAGCTCAGTCTTACAGCCCTGGGTGGAAGGTAACAGCTCAGTCTTACTAAAGCCCTGGGTGGTAGGTAACAGCTCAGTCTTACTAAAGCCCTGGGTGGTAGATAACAGCTCAGTCTTACTAAAGCCCTGGGTGGTAGGTAACAGCTCAGTCTTACTACAGCCTGGGTGGAAGGTAACAGCTCAGTCTTACTAAAGCCCTAGGTGGTAGATAACAGCTCAGTCTTACTAAAGCCATGGGTGGTAGGTAACAGCTCAGTCTTACTACAGCCCTGGGTGGAAGGTAATAGCTCAGTCTAACAGCCCTGGGTGGAAGGTAACAGCTCAGTCTAATAGCCCTGGGTGGAAGGTAACAGCTCAGTCTTACAGCCCTGGGTGGTAGGTAACAGCTCAGTCTAATAGCCCTGGGTGGAAGGTAACAGCTCAGTCTTACAGCCCTGGGTGGTCGGTAACAGCTCAGTCTTACAGCCCTGGGTGGTCGGTAACAGCTCAGTCTTACAGCCCTGGGTGGTCGGTAACATCTCAGTCTTACAGCCCTGGGTGGTAGGTAACAGCTCAGTCTTTACAGCCCTGGGTGGTAGGTACCAGCTCAGTCTTACAGCCCTGGGTGGTCGGTAACAGCTCAGTCTTACAGCCCTGGGTGGTAGGTAACAGCTCAGTCTTACTACAGCCCTGGGTGGTAGGTAACAGCTCAGTCTAACAGCCCTGGGTGGTAGGTAACAGCTCAGTCTAACAGCCCTGGGTGGTAGGTAACAGCTCAGTCTTAATACAGCCCTGGGTGGAAGGGAACAGCTCAGTCTTACAGCCCTGGGTGGAAGGTAACAGCTCAGTCATACAGCCCTGGGTGGAAGGTAACAGCTCAGTCTAACAGCCCTGGGTGGAAGGTAACAGCTCAGTCTTACTACAGCCCTGGGTGGTTGGTAACAGCTCAGTCTTACTACAGCCCTGGGTGGTAGGTAACAGCTCAGTCTTACTACAGCCCTGGGTGGAAGGGAACAGCTCAGTCATACAGCCCTGGGTGGAAGGTAACAGCTCAGTCATACAGCCCTGGGTGGAAGGTAACAGCTCAGTCTTACAGCTCTGGGTGGTAGGTAACAGCTCAGTCTTACAGCTCTGGGTGGTCGGTAACAGCTCAGTCTTATAGCCCTGGGTGGTAGGTAACAGCTCAGTCTTACAGCCCTGGGTGGAAGGTAACAGCTCAGTCTTATATCCCTGGGTGGTAGGTAACAGCTCAGTCTAACAGCCCTGGGTGGTAGGTAACAGCTCAGTCTTACAGCCCTGGGTGGTCGGTAACAGCTCAGTCTTACAGCCCTGGGTGGTCGGTAACATCTCAGTCTTACAGCCCTGGGTGGTAGGTAACAGCTCAGTCTTTACAGCCCTGGGTGGTAGGTACCAGCTCAGTCTTACAGCCCTGGGTGGTCGGTAACAGCTCAGTCTTACAGCCCTGGGTGGTAGGTAACAGCTCAGTCTTACTACAGCCCTGGGTGGTAGGTAACAGCTCAGTCTAACAGCCCTGGGTGGTAGGTAACAGCTCAGTCTAACAGCCCTGGGTGGTAGGTAACAGCTCAGTCTTAATACAGCCCTGGGTGGAAGGGAACAGCTCAGTCTTACAGCCCTGGGTGGAAGGTAACAGCTCAGTCATACAGCCCTGGGTGGAAGGTAACAGCTCAGTCTAACAGCCCTGGGTGGAAGGTAACAGCTCAGTCTTACTACAGCCCTGGGTGGTTGGTAACAGCTCAGTCTTACTACAGCCCTGGGTGGTAGGTAACAGCTCAGTCTTACTACAGCCCTGGGTGGAAGGGAACAGCTCAGTCATACAGCCCTGGGTGGAAGGTAACAGCTCAGTCATACAGCCCTGGGTGGAAGGTAACAGCTCAGTCTTACAGCTCTGGGTGGTAGGTAACAGCTCAGTCTTACAGCTCTGGGTGGTCGGTAACAGCTCAGTCTTATAGCCCTGGGTGGTAGGTAACAGCTCAGTCTTACAGCCCTGGGTGGAAGGTAACAGCTCAGTCTAGCAGCCCTGGTTGGTAGGTAACAGCTCAGTCTTACAGCCCTGGGTGGTAGGTAACAGCTCAGTCTAACAGCCATGGGTGGTAGGTAACAGCTCAGTCTTATATCCCTGGGTGGTAGGTAACAGCTCAGTCTAACAGCCCTGGGTGGTAGGTAACAGCTCAGTCTTACAGCCCTGGGTGGTAGGTAACAGCTCAGTCTAACAGCCATGGGTGGTAGGTAACAGCTCAGTCTTATATCCCTGGGTGGTAGGTAACAGCTCAGTCTTACAGCCCTGGGTGGTAGGTAACAGCTCAGTCTTATATCCCTGGGTGGTAGGTAACAGCTCAGTCTTATATCCCTGGGTGGTAGGTAACAGCTCAGTCTTATATCCCTGGGTGGTAGGTAACAGCTCAGTCTTACAGCCCTGGGTGGTAGGTAACAGCTCAGTCTTATATCCCTGGGTGGTAGGTAACAGCTCAGTCTTATATCCCTGGGTGGTAGGTAACAGCTCAGTCTTATATCCCTGGGTGGTAGGTAACAGCTCAGTCTTACAGCCCTGGGTGGTAGGTAACAGCTCAGTCTTATATCCCTGGGTGGTAGGTAACAGCTCAGTCTTATATCCCTGGGTGGTAGGTAACAGCTCAGTCTTATATCCCTGGGTGGTAGGTAACAGCTCAGTCTTACAGCCCTGGGTGGTAGGTAACAGCTCAGTCTAACAGCCATGGGTGGTAGGTAACAGCTCAGTCTTATATCCCTGGGTGGTAGGTAACAGCTCAGTCTTATATCCCTGGGTGGTAGGTAACAGCTCAGTCTTACAGCCCTGGGTGGTAGGTAACAGCTCAGTCTAACAGCCATGGGTGGTAGGTAACAGCTCAGTCTTATATCCCTGGGTGGTAGGTAAACAGCTCAGTCTTATATCCCTGGGTGGTAGGTAAACAGCTCAGTCTTACAGGAGTCTTACAGCAAGCTGCCACTACAGTCTTCCCTCAGACTGTTACCATATAAACCCAGAGTTAGTTAGTTTAATAGCACGGTTAGGATAACACTCTGGCCCAAACGCAGAGACACACACACACACACACACAACCTAGAGAGAAGCTGCCACAGAGCGAAGGATGTGTGTGAGTATATATTTCTAATTCTCTAATAAATCTAACTTAAGTTTATACAAACATGTCTTCTAAAAATAGACCTTGTAGTACTTCTCGCTCTGTGTTTTCCCCTCTTTCTTCCTGGTATTAGAGGTAAGGAACGTCTCTAACCCATTCAGTTCCATTGAGAACTAAGGGCCCTACCCTCCTCACCGAGTGCATTGTATATGATGTGTAGAGACGTGTTCAGTCTCGTCACTGTGGTCTGTGAGCGCTCCAACTGTGACCCGGAGAAAAGCCACCAAAACAGGCCTGTCCCAGCCAGGGAACTCTTAAGCAGCACAAAACCACACAACACCCACAACTTCCTCCCAATCAGGCCCCACGTTTTGAGGTCGATGGGAGCCAAGGATGATGCCCCCCCCCACTCATTCACAATCAGGTCAGGGGACTAATCAGTGAAGGTCAAGGGTTACAATGTGAGGATAGAGCTGAAACCTATTAAGGTTTTACATCTTGTCATATTCCTTTCTGTCTGGTAACTATTGTATAACCTCACAGATTTACAGCTCAGATCTGGATGGATGACAGCTCACGGAGAAGAGGGGGAGAACAGGGGAAAAAGGAGGAGGGGGAGAAAAGGGGAAAAGGAGGAGGGGGAGAAAAGGGGAAAAAGGAGGGGGGAGAACAGGGGAAAAAGGAGGAGGGGGAGAACAGGGGAAAAAGGGAGGGGGAGGAGGAGGGGGAGAAAAGGGGAAAAAGGAGGAGGGGGAGAAAAGGGGAAAAAGGAGGAGGGAGAGAAAAGGGGAAAAAGGAGGAGGGAGAGAAAAGGGGAAAAAGGAGGAGGGGGAGAACAGGGGAAAAGGGGGGAGGGAGAGAAAAGGGGAAAAAGGAGGAGGAAGAGAACAGGGGAAAAGGGGGGAGGGAGATTGAAAGGAGGCCAGGGTTCTATTACTAATGCCTGCATTGTTAATGAGGAGACCTGGCTCTAGTTGAGCTGTGGGGACTGGGAAGACAACTACACAGCTCTTTCCAGTAAAGGAGATTCTACAGAGGCATCTCTCTCCACGTTCCTTCTATGCGTTTTATCGAATGCCATCAAAGCTACAAAAAAAAAAGATCCGACCAACAGTTTTTGTTGGATAGTTTACAATGCATTTTCACTCCAGTCATGACATTCCTTTCACATGATCGTGTGACCCCACTGACACAAAGGTTCACCACCAGTTACACACATGCACCAACATGGTAGTTACCATGCCTCTGTGCTACACAGAGTGCTACTCCCTCTCCTGTCCCATGAATCTCTCTTTGTTCGGTCATCATGTTCCCACAAGCAGCCGGTGGTAAAACATGTTAGCAGCCTGGAAAGACCTCCTTGCCTTTACACGTCTGGTCTGAAGGACAAAGTCACTATCACAGGTGGTACAGGCCTTGATGTCGCCCCTTGAAAAATACAGTATAATCACCCAGTCTGACATTAACCCCTAGACCCTAACCCCTCCCCTTTACTTAACCCCTACAGCTAACCCCTCGGTTCTAACTTCATGTGTTGTTGTGGTATGTGGTGTATGGGCAGGGTGGGCAGGGCAGTCTTGGTATGTGGACTGAAAGGCAACAGATTGTATTGGGGATGTGGAAGTATGTGTGTGTATGTCGTGGAGCGCCATGCTGTGTGGAGCACCATGCTGTGTGGAGCGCCATGCTGTGTGGAGCGCCATGCTGTGTGGAGCGCCATGCTGTGTGGAGCGCCATGCTGTGTGGAGCGCCATGCTGTGTGGAGCACCATGCTGTGTGGAGCGCCATGCTGTGTGGAGCGCCATGCTGTGTGGAGCGCCATGCTGTGTGGAGCACCATGCTATGTGGAGCACCATGCTGTGTGGAGCACCATGCTGTGTGGAGCACCATGCTGTGTGGAGCGCCATGCTGTGTGAAGCGCCATGCTGTGTGGAGCGCCATGCTGTGTGGAGCGCCATGCTGTGTGGAGCACCATGCTGTGTGGAGCACCATGCTGTGTGGAGCGCCATGCTGTGTGGAGCACCATGCTGTGTGGGTATGAGCTGGTGATGGAGCCAACTGTTGGTGGAGGTGTGGCAAGAAGAAGGGCAGCTGTGGTGTGTGGAGCACCATGCTGTGTGGAGCACCATGCTGTGTGGAGCGCCATGCTGTGTGGGTATGAGCTGGTGATGGAGCCAACTGTTGGTGGAGGTGTGGCAAGAAGAAGGGCAGCTATGGTGTGTGGAGCACCATGCTGTGTGGAGCACCATGCTGTGTGGAGCGCCATGCTGTGTGGAGCACCATGCTGTGTGGAGCGCCATGCTGTGTGGAGCACCATGCTGTGTGGAGCACCATGCTGTGTGGAGCACCATGCTGTGTGGGTATGAGCTGGTGATGGAGGGCAGCTGTGGTGTGTGGAGCACCATGCTGTGTGGAGCACCATGCTGTGTGGAGCACCATGCTGTGTGGAGCACCATGCTGTGTGGGTATGAGCTGGTGATGGAGCCAACTGTTGGTGGTGGTGTGGCAAGAAGAAGGGCAGCTGTGGTGTGTGAGTGAGAGGACAAGTAAGGGATGAACAGCCGTTCCACAGCTGTGTGTGTGTATTATTGTGTGTATCATTGTGTATGTGGGGGGGAACCCAGTTCTATTATGGTATTACAGTCTGGGTTACCAGGTCCCCATCTGCCATGGGGATAACAACACACACGACAGTAACAAGTGGGTCAAACGGCCACCGTTGCCCTGTTGCCATGCGTACTCACTGTGTGTGTGGGTGCCCTCTGCCCAGCCCATACATCTCTGGGTTAAATCTGTAATATTTCTACATGATGAGCTGCATTATGTGGCTACTGTTCAATCTTTGTCAAATCCAGGTGCCAACATGTTGGCTAGTCTGCTGCACTGTAAGCTACACTATATATACACAGATGTATGTGGACACCCCTTCAAATGACTGGATTCGGCTATTTCAGCCACACCCATTGCTGACTGGTGTATACAATTTGGCACACAGCCATGGACTTTTCATAGACAAACATTGGCAGTAGAATAGACTTACTGAAGAACTCAGTGACTTTCAACCTTGGCACCTTCATAGGATGCCACCTTTCCAACAAGTCAGTTGGTCAAATTTCTGCCCTGCGAGAGCTGCCCCGGGTCAACTGTAAGTGCTGTTATTGTGAAGTGGTAGGCCACACAAGTTCACAGAACGGGACCGCTGAGTGCTGAAGTGTGTAATAATCGTCTGTCCACGGTTGCAACACTCACTACAGAGCTCCAAACAGTCTCTGGAAGCAACGTCCGCACAAGAATGGTTCATCTGGAGCTTCATGAAATGGATTTCCATGGCCGAGCAGCCGCACACATGCCTAAGATCCCAACACGCAATGCAAAGCATTGGCTGGAGTGGTGTAAAGCTCGCCGCCATTGGACTCTGGAGCAGTGGAAACGCGTTCTCTGAAGTGACGAATCACGCTTCACCAACTGGCAGTCCGACGGACTAATCTGGGTTTGGCAGATGCCAGGAGAACACTACCTGACCCAATGCATAGTGCCAACTGTAAGGTTTGGTGGAGGAGGAATAATGGTCTGGGGCTGTTTTTAACTGTTTGGGCTTGGCCCCTTAGCTCTAGGGAAGGGAAATGTTAATGTGACAGCTTACAATGACATTCTAGACGATTCTGTGATTCCAACTTTGTGGCAAAAGTTTGGGGAAGGCCCTTTCCTGTTTCAGCATGACAATGCCCTCGTGCACAAAATGAGGTCCATACAGAAATGGTTTGTTGAGATCGATGTAGAAGAACTTTACAGGCCTGCACAGAGCCCTGACCTCAACCCCATTGAATACCTTTGGAATTAATTGGAACACCTACTGTCAGCCAGGCCTAATCGCCCAACATCACTGCCCGACCTCACTAATGCTTGTCCCCACATCAATGTTCCAACATCTAGTGGAAAGCCTTCCCAGAAGAGTGGAGGCTGTTATAGCAGCAAAGGGGGAGACCAACTCCATATTAATGCACATGGTTTTGGAATGAGATGTTTGACGAGCAGGCGTCCACACACTTTTTTTGGTCATTAGTGTAAACCTGTGTCTGTGTGCTAGCCCTGAGAGACTGGAGGAAATGTGGCACAATGTCTTTCCGCTTGGCCAGCGGACCAGTCTGTGTGTTGACAAGCATATCTCTGTTACTGAATGGAAGTAAGAGACAGACAACACACCACTGTTCATCACCATCTCCACTGTCCCACGCTACTACCACACACACACACACACATTCCAAGGAAACAGAACATCTCTTTTAGGACACCTCTAGTCAAACTTTCCCTTGGTTTGACAAAGGAGAGACATTCCAAAGAAGAGATTCCTAGGATGTGTTTTTACTCGTACTGTAAAACCTCTCTTGGTACTTAATAGTTCAGGAGATGGAAGTGGGTTCACCGTATTGATCGATGTCAACTCAGGTGTTTAATAAAAAGCATGAGCTGGTACACACCCAGAGAAAATTATGTAGAGGTGCTGACTAATGGTGAATAAACTGGAAGCTATAGAAACAAAAGGGAGTCGCACACTCCATATACAGTATTTAGTCAGCCACCAATTGTGCAAGTTCTCCCACTTAAAAAGATGAGAGGCCTGTAATTTTCATCATTGGTACCCTTCAACTATGACAGACAAAATGAGAAGAAAAAGAAAATCCAGAAATTCACATTGTAGAATTTTTAATGAATTTATTTGCAAATTATGGTGGAAAATAAGTATTTGGTCAATAACAAAAGTTTCTCAATACTTTGTTATATACCCTTTGTTGGCAATGACAGAGGTCAAACGTTTTCTGTAAGTCTTCACGAGGTTTTCACACACGGTTTCTGGTATTTTGGCCCATTCCTCCATGCAGATCTCCTCTAGAGCAGTGATGTTTTGGGGCTGTTGTTGGGCAACACGGACTTTCAACTCCCTCCAAAGATTTTCTATGGGGTTGAGATCTGGAGACTGGCTAGGCCACTCCAGGACCTTGAAATGCTTCTTACGAAGCCACTCCTTCATTGCCCGGGCGGTGTGTTTGGGATCATTGTCATGTTGAAAGACCCAGCCACGTTTCATCTTCAATGCCCTTGCTGATGGAAGGAGGTTTTCACTCAAAATCTTACGATACATGGCCCCATTCATTCTTTCCTTTACACGGATCAGTCGTCCTGGTCCCTTTGCAGAA
This sequence comes from Oncorhynchus nerka, assembly GCF_034236695.1. Lineage (NCBI taxonomy): Eukaryota > Metazoa > Chordata > Actinopteri > Salmoniformes > Salmonidae > Oncorhynchus > Oncorhynchus nerka. Next base: position 64,884,059 of record NC_088400.1, on the reverse strand, counting down.
ACACAGCCCCAAAGCATGATGTTTCCACCCCCATGCTTCACAGTAGGTATGGTGTTCTTTGGATGCAACTCAGCATTCTTTGTCCTCCAAACACGACAAGTTGAGTTTTTACCAAAAAGTTCTATTTTGGTTTGATCTGACCATATGACATTCTCCCAATCTTCTTCTGGATCATCCAAATGCTCTCTAGCAAACTTCAGACGGGCCTGGACATGTACTGGCTTAAGCAGGGGGACACGTCTGGCACTGCAGGATTTGAGTCCCTGGCGGCGTAGTGTGTTACTGATGGTAGGCTTTGTTACTTTGGTCCCAGCTCTCTGCAGGTCATTCACTAGGTCCCCCCGTGTGGTTCTGGGATTTTTGCTCACCGTTCTTGTGATCATTTTGACCCCACGGGGTGAGATCTTGCGTGGAGCCCCAGATCGAGGGAGATTATCAGTGGTCTTGTATGTCTTCCATTTCCTAAAAATTGCTCCCACAGTTGATTTCTTCAAACCAAGCTGCTTACCTATTGCAGATTCAGTCTTCCCAGCCTGGTGCAGGTCTACAATTTTGTTTCTGGTGTCCTTTGACAGCTCTTTGGTCTTGGCCATAGTGGAGTTTGGAGTGTGACTGTTTGAGGTTGTGGACAGGTGTCTTTTATACTGATAACAAGTTCAAACAGGTGCCATTAATACAGGTAACAAGCAGAGGACAGAGGAGCCTCTTAAAGAAGAAGTAACGGGTCTGTGAGAGCCAGAAATCTTGCTTGTTTGTAGGTGACCAAATACTTATTTTCCACCATCATTTGCAAATAAATTCATAAAAAATCCTACAATGTGATTTTCTCTCTCATCTTTTTAAGTGGGAGAACTTGCACAATTGGTGGCTGACTAAATACTTCTTTGCCCCCACTGTACATATAACCTCCCAGTCATTTATTGGGTAAAAAAACCACCAACGTTTCGGCATCACTGTGTCTTCGTGAGGGTGGAAGAAGCCCTGAAGAAGGCAGTTACTGTGAGGTTATATATATATATATATGGAGTGTGCAACTCTCTTTGTTTTTATAACTCACGTGTTTAAGACAACATATTAACTCATGACAAGGCAGAATATACTGAGAAAAAATGCTTTCTTAAGCTCCCGGAAAGGATTTGAAATACTTTTGGAATCAATTCAAACCAATGCAAAATACAACAACAAAACAAACTGCTACAGTTTTCTCAAATGAATGGACAGTCAATGAAATGAAAGTGTTGGCATGACAACGTGGCACAGATTCCTGCTGGTGCTGCCCATGTTATGACCAAGCCATCCAGATCGGTAGAGAGAGAAGACTCTTCCGTAGTGAGGGTGACTCTTCCGTAGTGAGGGTGACTCTTCCGTAGTGAGGGTGACTCTTCCGTAGTGAGGGTGACTCTTCCGTAGTGAGGGTGACTCTTCCGTAGTGAGGGTGACTCTTCAGTAGTGACTCTTCAGTCACCCTCACTGCCTCTTCCGTGTGACGTGGCAGTGAGGATGACACCTGAGGTGCCAACTGCGAAGGTTCGGTGTTGAGGGGCTCGGGTGAGTTTAAACCCACTTTATGCCAAAGCCTGTCCATCTGGCAGTGGAGAAACAGAGACAAGAGACTCTCACTGTGCAATGGCCTGGGTGTGCACAGGCATGCAAATTAAAACAGACACTTTGTAAAATATATGGGGGGGGGGGGGGTGTTTTCATTCGAATTCTCTTGTTTAACATTTACTAGAATCTTGTCCTGACTACTTGGCACAAGGCAACACACACAGTCATTGGTAGTTGAAGATTGTTAGTAACTAGGTACCAATAACTGCTGCTACAGTATTTCCATTTATGCAAATACAGTATTTTTGCAAGAGGGAGGGACAAATTTAGATGTTCCACACTGAATGACAACAAAGCTCAAATAAAGTGTAAAAAAAAAGTGCATTAAACTGAAGTAGAACTTCCTCACCTCTCTGACAATACCGTTCAGTCACACACATACAGCTGCACACGCACTGTATTCTGTCACATGCACTGTCAGTCACAAACACCCCCCCTGCCACACAAACACACCTTACCTGTTATCAAGTTGAGTTGCAGCCACATCCTGGTGATGTCATGGCAGAGCAGGGACACTCGGTTGAGGGCCATCCTGTCCCCCCTCTCACCCCCGGGAGAACACACACTCCCGAACACACACACTCTCAGAATAAGCGGTCGTGTGAGCGACAGCCGTCCATTCCTCCACAGCCTGAGTGCTGAGACTTCAGCCGTACACTAAACGCTCCGTCGCTGGGCGGCACACACACACACACTCACCACACCCCCATCCCTCCCCCTCTGTCTCCATATACACACTCAGCCAGACTGGGCTCAGTTTCAGATTACACCTCCCACTGATCCCTCTCTCCCAGGTACTGAAAGAGCGTAAACAAACAACTCAGAGAGAGAAATAGACAGACACAGAGAGAGAGAGAGAGAGAGAGAGAGGAGGAAGGGAGAGAGAGAGAGAGAGAGAGAGAGAGAGAGACGGAGGAAGGGAGAGAGAGAGAGAGAGACGGAGGAAGGGAGGGGGAAAGAGAGAGCAGCCAGATGTAATTCCCTCAGATAAGCCTATACATGTGCAACTCACACATCTATAATCGGTGTGTAAGCTGGTCTGGGATCAGATCAAGGGGAGATAAAGACGAGTGACAGACAGAATGTGGTTGGTACCAAAGCCATCGTCCCGCACACAGCCCTCTGGAGGACTCCTCTCTGGCTGATACCCCTCAGCCAATCAGGAGCCAGGGCCTGAGTGATGATGTCACAGAGCAGCTGCCTGTATGGGACCGCCTCCAGCTCAATGCCACCTATGACATTTACTGGCCTTTTATGCAGCCAGAGATATGGAGAGGGATGTTGCCCCCACTGAGCTAGGGTCAGTTATGTGTTAAGCTGATCCTAGATCTGTCACACGCACACACACACCACACATTTGTTTTACTATCCTTGTGGGGACCAAACAAATCCCTAACCCCTAACCCTTAACTTAACCTTAATCCCAAACCCTAAAACGGGTCGTTTAGGAATCCAAAGGGGTCAAAAGCCATCCACGGACCCCCCACACCAATCCCAACTCAACAACAAGTATTTAGTATCAGTTCTGTGTCTGACAAGTAGTATGGAGTTCTGTTTCTTCATCCTATGTAATGTATTCTCAGTGAATTCTTTTTTTTCCCTTTAAATTAGTAATTGTATTTGTTGGGTTTATTTCCCATTCTACATCCTGATATTACCAGGTTCTGTCCACTAGATGGTGCTGTTTCTGCTATTTAAAGAATCCCCACATCCATTGTTAAAGGGATGGTTCACCCAAATTACATATTGGTTTTCTTACTGTATAAGCAGTCTATGGACCAGGTATGACAGCAATCCATGCTTTGCTTTTGTTTACAAAAGAGAGCCATTACTGCTGGGACATTCACCCCCTTGTGAAGTGTATGTGTCTGTGTGGTGTGTGTGTGTGTCTGTGTGGTGTGTGTGTGTGTGTACTTAGCCATAGATCGACAGAGTTTTGATAGTTTTACTGTCAATGAGGCAAACTCTGTTAGAAAATGTGAAATGCAGAATGTTTACGGTCAGTGTTAATTGCCGGTGGTCCTATCTGCTGAGCCTCCTTGACATAAAAGTCCAGACAGACTTGGTGCATGACTCATGGGTCACAGCTAGTGAGATAGTGAAGCAGTGGGCTAATCTCCTCAGGAAGTAATACGAGACTCTAGCTGAGACGGTTACACACAGACGAGCACTGTGTGGGAAATCCCCTCAACTCACTACACAGATCCCATCACACATGGCAATCAACCCCCCCCCCCCCCCCCCCTTCACGCTACAGCCATCCAGACATAGGAGACAGCAATCTGTCTGGCCATGGTGGAGAGGACAGAGTCATGTACTTCCTCTTTGGTTCGATTGTCATTGTGGTCCTTTATGAGGTGGCCACCTTGTGATGAAGTCATGTATCTGACAGTGCTACATGTTTCCACATAGAATACAGAACAGATTAGGAGACCCCTCTATATACAGGATGTTGTATAATCCCAGGCAGTATTCAGACAATTGACTGAGAGATTACAGTTGAGGGACGATGGGGTTAGAACGATAAAATGAATTGGTTTCATCCCATCTCTCACTCCAGTCTGTGTCCTATAGAAGACTCCCACAGTCCAATATATTACCAGCAACCTCTCGCCAGGCTGGTTCTGGCTCCCAGACTACAGCAGACAAATGACTGTGGTTTCATGGGATAATATAAAAGGATCATTGACCTGTTACGGTGTGTCTCTCTGCCCCAGGGCCACTCCATCCCTCCCTTTCAATCATTTCCCCGTCCCTTCCCCAATACTTATCTACCTCATGTTACACAGCATTGTAATAACTTGATTATAAACATGCCAATAACATAGGTAATGCTATCTGAGTTATGTTATCTGAGTTATTGCTACGCATAAATATGCGTACAATATGCATCACTTCAATTACTTTCGAAAGAATCCAGGCCCTACAGTAATTAGTCAAACACATCTGATGTCAGTCAACAGGGACAGACTCAGGAGTAAACAAGCTTGCATCCCAAATAGCTCCCTAGTCCCTATATAGGGGGTCAAAAGTAGTGCACTATAAAGGGAATAGGGTGCCACTTGGGAAGCACCCCAAGTGTGTCTGATCCAAATCCTTTTACATTGTCTCTCTGTCGGCGTAGTGATGAAAATAGACTGCCGTTACTGTATTTGTCCCCATTATGAGAAGACCCAGGAACCAGGAAGCATATGGAGATTCAGCCCGTCAGCTGTTCTACTGTATTATGGGACGGCTGACAGCCTTCCTGTCACATGGTCCCACTGTAGGGGTGCGTATCATCTCATATATCTATACTGACCTGATAACAGATATGAAATCCAGGGCAGAAGATGGGAAGTAGACAGGGACAGTGTGTGATCTGTGTGACACTGAACGCTGACTCTAGGAAAGGAAGTGATAGTTTATAAAGGGACAGTTTCCTGTGGCTGCTGGATTGCTTTGGGACACATGAGGCGTCTATTCACAGGGCATGGTGCACAACAGACCGGTCAGCATTTCATTTCCAAGAAACAGATTGTTAGGCAACTTAGTTGTGACCCATGCCTGGCCTGCTATGTTGTAAATTGTAAACATTGACACCCCTGGACTAGACGCTTCTGTCAATGTCTACAATGTAGACCAATCTATTGGTACGATGCTCGGTTTGTTTGCATTACGTGCAACACTTGTACCTGTGTGATGCAGTTTCCTTCTGAATAGTTTGTGTACATTTGAACAATAGAGGATGGATTGTCTTGTTGTTGACTGATGGAACTAAATAAATGACTAATAGCAGCTGGAGCCAGGTACTATTAACATGACTTGATGTTAGTGTTATGGGTGGAGTCCCCACGGTCTCTGAGACAACTGTGAAGTGTGTGTTTGTGTGTACATTCTGTGTGAGACAGAAGCTGGTCCTGTGGGTGAGGGAAATCGACCTGTCTTAAGTAATCCAAGGGTCAAACATACTAGCTTTATTCTGGGCGGAACTTGTTGACAACTGAGCTTAGTACTTAGGCCACAAGTGTCAAACTCATTCCACGGAGGGCCAGGTGTCTGCAGGTTTTGTTTTTTCTCCCTTTCAACTAAGACCTAGACAACCAGGTGAGGGGAGTTCCTTACTACTTACTCAATCAATCAAGTACAAGGGAGGAGTGAAAACCTGCAGTCACTCGGCCCGCCGTGGAATGAGTTTGCCACGTGATCTAGGCGGTTGATATCAACGTTTAATTTATAATGTGACTGATAACATGAGATTAGTGCTGACCGTTGGCAGGCCTGTTCAGTTGAAGGAAGTCGTTGTCGTGGTTGATAAACCGATAAACATGTGGTCTGAGATGAAACAGTGGGTCTGGGGGGGCATGGTGGAGACTGGAACCAGACTAACTGCTCTGATTAACTGTTTATGCCGGGCATTCCCCATCTCTTTATTCAAACACCATATGTTCCCTCCCCCCATAAACTTACCAGGAAAAGAAACATTGAGGTGTGACTTAAGGCCTGTGGGATCTGTGTAGGTGTACGAGAACAGCCACCTAATGCTGACATGATCTCAGGGGGATTTCTAGAGCGGGAACACTGGGACATGTAGGACTCACAAGACAATAGACCATCTATTGATTCAATAAAGGATTAGACTCTCTAGTTTAGTTGTCAAACCAGCGGACAGGAAAACACCTAAAAACGAAATGCTGCTTTTGAGATCATTTATAGTACAAGAGAACAACAACCAATCTTTCATATTTCCTTTCTCTGACACTGTATGTGTATTTGTTTACCAAAGGGAGTGGCTGGTCACTCTCTGTCTCTCTGACACTGTCTGTGTATTTGTTTACCAAAGGGAGTGGCTGGTCACTCTCTGTTTCTCTGACACTGTCTGTGTATTTGTTTACCAAAGGGAGTGGCTGGTCACTCTCTGTTTCTCTGACACTGTCTGTGTATTTGTTTACCAAAGGGAGTGGCTGGTCACTCTCTGTTTCTCTGACACTGTCTGTGTATTTGTTTACCAAAGGGAGTGGCTGGTCACTCTCTGTTTCTCTGACACTGTCTGTGTATTTGTTTACCAAAGGGAGTGGCTGGTCACTCTCTGTTTCTCTGACACTGTCTGTGTATTTGTTTACCAAAGGGAGTGGCTGGTCACTCTCTGTCTCTCTGACATGGTCTGTGTATTTGTTTACCAAAGGGAGTGGCTGGTCACTCTCTGTTTCTCTGACACTGCATGTGTATTTGTTTACCAAAGGGAGTGGCTGGTCACTCTCTGTTTCTCTGACACTGTCTGTGTATTTGTTTACCAAAGGGAGTGGCTGGTCACTCTCTGTTTCTCTGACACTGTCTGTGTATTTGTTTACCAAAGGGAGTGGCTGGTCACTCTCTGTTTCTCTGACACTGTCTGTGTATTTGTTTACCAAAGGGAGTGGCTGGTCACTCTCTGTCTCTCTGACACTGTATGTGTATTTGTTTACCAAAGGGAGTGGCTGGTCACTCTCTGTCTCTCTGACACTGCATGTGTATTTGTTTACCAAAGGGAGTGGCTGGTCACTCTCTGTCTCTCTGTTTCTCAACCTCTCTATATCTCTATATCCTTCTCTGTCTCTCTGTTTCTCAACCTCTCTATATCTCTATATCCTTCTCCGTCTCTCTGTTTCTCAACCTCTCTATATCTCTATATCCTTCTCCGTCTCTCAGTTTCTCAACCTCTCTATATCTCTATATCCTTCTCCGTCTCTCAGTTTCTCAACCTCTCTATATCTCTATATCCTTCTCCGTCTCTCAGTTTCTCAACCTCTCTATATCTCTATATCCTTCTCCGCCTCTCTGTTTCTCAACCTCTCTATATCCTTCTCCGCCTCTCTGTTTCTCAACCTCTCTATATCTCTATATCCTTCTCCGTCTCTCAGTTTCTCAACCTCTCTATATCTCTATATCCTTCTCCGCCTCTCTGTTTCTCAACCTCTCTATATCCTTCTCCGTCTCTCTGTTTCTAAACCTCTCTATATCCCTATATCCTTCTCCGTCTCTCTGTTTCTCAACCTCTCTATATATCTCTATATCCTTCTCCGTCTCTCTGTTTCTCAACCTCTCTATATCTCTATATCCTTCTCCGTCTCTCAGTTTCTCAACCTCTCTATATCTCTATATCCTTCTCTGTCTCTCTGTTTCTCAACCTCTCTATATCTCTATATCCTTCTCAGTCTCTCTGTTTCTCAACCTCTCTATATCTCTATATCCTTCTCCGTCTCTCTGTTTCTCAACCTCTCTATATCCTTCTCCGCCTCTCTGTTTCTCAACCTCTCTATATCTCTATATCCTTCTCCGTCTCTCTGTTTCTCAACCTCTCTATATCTCTATATCCTTCTCAACCTCTCTATATCCCTATATCCTTCTCCGTCTCTCTGTTTCTCAACCTCTCTATATATCTCTATATCCTTCTCCGTCTCTCTGTTTCTAAACCTCTCTATATCTCTATATCCTTCTCCGTCTCTCTGTTTCTCAACCTCTCTATATCTCTATATCCTTCTCCGTCTCTCTGTTTCTCAACCTCTCTATATCTCTATATCCTTCTCTGTCTCTCTGTTTCTCAACCTCTCTATATCTCTATATCCTTCTCTGTCTCTCTGTTTCTCAACCTCTCTATATCTCTATATCCTTCTCCGTCTCTCTGTTTCTCAACCTCTCTATATCCTTCTCCGTCTCTCAGTTTCTCAACCTCTCTATATCTCTATATCCTTCTCCGTCTCTCAGTTTCTCAACCTCTCTATATCTCTATATCCTTCTCCGCCTCTCTGTTTCTCAACCTCTCTATATCCTTCTCCGTCTCTCTGTTTCTCAACCTCTCTATATCTCTATATCCTTCTCCGTCTCTCTGTTTCTCAACCTCTCTATATCTATATGTCCTTCTCCGTCACTCTATGTGCATCAGTTCAGAATGCCAGACGGTCATTAAGGCCAATTTGCTTGTTCCTGCCCACTCCCAGTCACGTCCGCCTCACCAGCAGCCTGGGTGGTGCTACCAGGGCAGGCAGGCTTGTGTGTGTGTGTGTGTTCTTATCAAGCTTTCTTACTCGGAACCTGGGCGTCGTAACACATATTTGGGATAATGATTAAATAATCATACTTCCAACATTCATCATGTATAAAACACTATCAATAGCCTGACACACCTGGGATTACCAGCTGTGGGGATTAGTATACGACTACATTGAAAGACAGACAACTTGGGAAAGGAGGGATGGAAGAACAGATGGCGGACAAGATGGAAGGGCAAAACAAGGGAGGGAACAACAAACAGAAAGAGAACCGGATAGAGGTAGAGAGAGCACGGCCAAAACAATCAGACAAGCCTTCATGGCGGAAAATGATTCATCTGAACGTTTCACAGACAATTCAGTTGACCTAATGTAACACCTGCTCAATCATAAAGAACGCCCTGCTCAATCATAAAGAAACATCGACAGCATCCAATCAGGCACAGACAACAACAACAAAACTCCAATATCCATGCCACTTCTTAGCGAGACAAACACTGAACTCTTACCCGAGTCTGACAAGAGAAAGCATCATCACATTACTGTATCCGAGTCAAAAACATATCGCCTCTTTCACAAGCACAATACCAAAGGAGGCACACAACAGTCTACACTGGACTGGAGTAACACGAGTTGGATAAAGGCTAGGACAGGAAGGGGGTAGCCTATGTGTCAGTGTCTGGGCCTGGGCTGTTCAGTATCTAGAGATGCTGACGCTGCAGAGCACTACAGAGGGGTCACAGTGAGGTTCAGAGGTCAGGTAAAGGCCACCGCTGGGCCGAGGAAACCGAAATCGACACTGACAGATAGAGAGGGTGTTCTATGGGATGAAAAGGAAACTGAAATATAAATGACTAGGAATCATGGTCATGGGATCGAGGTGTAACAGAACAAAAGTGGGGGGAAATGTATAGGGACAGTTTTCTGGACACAGATAATTACTGGTCCTGAAGATGCCATTGAGAATGATTTCTAATCCAGGCCTAGCTTTAATCTGTCTGGGAAACCGGCCCCTAGTGTGTTGTTAGGGCTGAATCCTACCATTACATCCACACTTGAATCTCTGACTTTTAAGTAAATCATACATGGATGTCAGTGGAGGCTCCTCAGAGGAGAAAAGGGAAGACCCTCCTCCTCATTGAATTTCATAAAAATAAAAAGTGAAACATAAAAAAAACTATAATTTTTAAATAAAATTATACTAAATGTATCCAAATATGTGTCACCAAATAATTGATTAAAACACACTGCTTTGCAATGAAGGTCTACAGTAGCCACAACAGCACTCTGTAGGGTAGCACCATAGTGTAGCCGGAGGACAGCTAGCTTCTGTCCTCCTCTGGATACATTGACTTCAATACATAACCTAGGAGGCTCATGGTTCTCACCCCATAGACGTATACAGTAATTATGATGACTTCCAGAGAATGTCCTCCAACCTGTCAGAGCTCTTGCAGCATGAACTGACATTTTGTCCACCCAATCAAAGGATCAGAGAACGAATATAGTACTGAAAGCATAAGCTACAGCTAGCTAGCACTGCAGTGCATAAAATATGGTGAGTAGTTGACAGAGAGAGAAAGACAATAGTTGAACAGTTTTGAAAAATTACATTTCTTCAAAAATGAAGGAGATGCAAGAGAGAGGGAGAGAGAGAGAGCTAGCAATATTTTTTTCACTTTCACTTACTTAGCTAGCTAGCTAGATTAGCCTATTCAAACACCCGGTTCAAACTGAGAAGGCTTCTGTTAGCTAGTTGGCTATGGCTATCCAACACTGGAACTCTTGCAAGTCAAGGTAAGCCTTGGGTTTAATTAATGTATTGCCTGCTGGTGTAACTGAAAGTACTTGCTGACTGTACACTGTACTGCATGATTGTAGCGGGTTTACTAATGTGATAGTTCTATTAGCTATGTTGACTATGACGTTAGATAATATGGTGACAACTATGTAGGCTGTGCGTAGTGGTTATGATATGATATTTTTTGGGATGGTCACAGACAGCTGATGTGTTGTGCACTAAAGTCCACAAGCGAAGGGAAAAGGTGAGAGAAGGAATTACAACAAGAAAAGTGATCATGCTGTTTGTATGTGGATGCTATGAAAGTGAACTGTGTTTGCGTGTGATTAGGGGTGTATTCATTCCGCCGATTCTGTTGAAAAACGTTTCCCAAAACAGAAGCAAATGGAATGAAATGGGGATAAACATATCCAAATTTGTCCAATAGAAACTATTGTTTGCAACTGTTGGACTAATGAATATGCCCTAGATCAGCTAGATGTAGGCAAGAGCGTGCAAGGAGGTTATGAATGTGTCACTGTCTGTCACCTTGATTACAAAAAATTATCATCTTGACCTGTCGTAAACTTTCATTCATAGGCTAGGTTGTAACAACCTCATGATGGGTACAGGGAAATTAGAGTATCATGTAGTAGCCTAAACCGATCAATGTTACATTGAAATGGGTGAATGGAATATGAATATGACAGTCATCCAATATGTTGTAATAGAAATAAGGTCATGCTCATAAAATAATGAATCGACCTCCCTCATCTTAAACGGCACCGTCCACCACTGATTGACGTCAATGGGAAATGAATGCAGAAATGTGAGTGGCATACAAAGACTGTAACGAAGTGGAAATACTGGCACCGTCTAATGCCATCCAATAACATGGTGCCAATCTTTCCTGTTTGTTTAGGACGGGTGCCTGAAGAATTCTCTCTTTAGCGAGTTCTACCCAGTAGACGGCGTGTAGAAAACAATCTCTGAAGCTCAACTTCAGACGGCTTCAGGGATATAAGAACATCTGACAAACTTTTGGTTTTGGGCTGAACTATACCTTTAAATAGCTTCCATTCCCTGACAGCATGACACAGCAATCCAAGTCCCTGAGGTGCACATCAATGAGGCTAAAATTAAGACTTGTATTTTTCCAGTTTAACAGACTTTGTAGTCCAAGGCAGGGTGAATGTTTTAGGTCAAAATATTCAGGCAAATATGCCCTCTGTAATAGTATAGCTCGGCTGGGGCTTGGATTAACACGGACTCCCATGATCCTTTCCTACGCATATTCAGCAACACCCTGAGCAAATAAGGATATAACCATTTAACAATTACCACTGAACACAATAGTGATTTCCTGTCACAGCTTGCCTTGTGCAATAAAAGTGACTACAGTGAAAAGGAGATGAACGTCTCATCATGTAGGTCCTGCATCCTGGCACATAAAACATACAGACCAGCCTCATCCAGTAATGCATTACTTCAGAGTTGACCAATAGGCGGATGTTTAAGTCAGTGCTTATTAGTGCCATGATGAGAAACTCCACCAAGCATTACAAGGTTATGTACTGTATGTTATTACACTCTGGTGGGTGGCTGAACAGACCCTTTAACACTGTACACATAGAACCCTGGGTAACACACACAGGACAGTACACAGAGGTGCACGGTGAACACACTTTCACCACTGTCTCAAAACAGTGAGCGTAAGAGCTAGCTACGCATGACAAACACATGCACACACACACACACACACACTCACTATGCAGGCGCTGACAGCTCTGTGAGAATCGGTAGAAGCTCTTCACTTCCTCCAGAGAGATGTGGACACATCCTCCTCCGTGTCCGCTGGACTGCAAACGCATCTCCATCTCATCCCTCTCTCCCATCTTCTCTTCTTTTTCCTTCATATTCTCATCACTCTCTCCCGTCCTCATCACCACCTGTCACAGAGATATGAACCAGTGCAGCTGTCATCCCTCTCTTCACACCTCTATATTATGATGTCCCTCCCTCCCGCTCTCTCTCCCTCTCTCTCCCACCTTCCAAACAGCTGCAGTAAAAATGAGTAGCTCTCAACACTTTGTCGGTCTTTCTTTCCACTTCGCCTTGTGTGTCCTTTGAGGGTTTTTTTCTTTCTTAGAGCTACGCCTCACACACACACACACACACACACACACACACACACACACACACACACACACACACACACACACACACACGGTTTCACTTCTGCCATTGAGCTGGATTTACCTGACTGCCTTACTCCGCTACAGTGCAACAGAAACAGACCTCTCCACCCTAACCACACAACAAGACTCCTGTAAGGTTCCAGTCACATTGTAGCCATCTCTCTTACTCAGCTACTCACAATAAAGAGTATTCTGACAGGGAGGCTGAAACAGAACACAGTACCAGCACCTACAGGAAACCAACCCACACTGACCTGAGTGCTCCTACAGCTCTGTCTCAGACCAGCAGCAGAACCACTGACCTCGGGCCATTGACCTGAGTGCTCCTGCAGCTCTGTCTCAGACCAGCAGCAGAACCACTGACCTCGGGCCATTGACCTGAGTGCTCCTGCAGCTCTGTCTCAGACCAGCAGCAGAACCACTGACCTCGGGCCATTGACCTGAGTGCTCCTACAGCTCTGTCTCAGACCAGCAGCAGAACCACTGACCTGAATGCTCCTACAGCTCTGTCTCAGACCAGCAGCAGAACCACTGACCTCGGGCCATTGACCTGAGTGCTCCTACAGCTCTGTCTCAGACCAGCAGCAGAACCACTGACCTCGGGCCATTGACCTGAGTGCTCCTGCAGCTCTGTCTCAGACCAGCAGCAGAACCACTGACCTCGGGCCATTGACCTGAGTGCTCCTGCAGCTCTGTCTCAGACCAGCAGCAGAACCACTGACCTCGGGCCATTGACCTGAATGCTCCTACAGCTCTGTCTCAGACCAGCAGCAGAACCACTGACCTCGGGCCATTGACCCGAGTGCTCCTGCAGCTCTGTCTCAGACCAGCAGCAGAGCCACTGACCTCGGGCCATTGACCTGAGTGCTCCTACAGCTCTGTCTCAGACCAGCAGCAGAACCACTGACCTGAATGCTCCTACAGCTCTGTCTCAGACCAGCAGCAGAACCACTGACCTCGGGCCATTGACCTGAGTGCTCCTGCAGCTCTGTCTCTTCTTATTCCAGCAGCAGAAACGGCCAGCTGCCATCCTGGCCCAATCACACACAACGGAGACTATCTAGTGGACAAACGTGTGAATGGAGGCCAGTAGTTGTAACTACAACATCATAGGAAATACTCTTAGCATGTTGACCTCTACAACTGTTTCAGCTCTTCACAGGGTGGTTCCAGAGAGGTTATCCATTAAATCAAATCACATTTTATTGGTCACATACGTGTGATTAGCAGATGTTATTGCGGGTGTAACGAAATGCTTGTGCTTCTAGCTCGGACAGTGCAGTAATATCTAACAAGTAATATCTAACAAATTACACAACATATACCCAATACACACAAATCTAAGTAGGAATGAATTAAGGCTATATACATATGGACGAGCGATGTCAGAGTGGAACGTATACAGAGCGGATACAGTAGAATAGCATAGGGGCAAAAACTGTATATACACTACCATTCAGACATTGTTAATGTTGTAAATGACTATTGTAGCTGGAAATGGCTGATTTTTAATGGAATATCTACATAGGTGTACAGAGGCCCATTATCAGCAAACATCACTCCTGTGTTCCAATGGCACGTTGTGTTAGCTAATCCAAGTTCATCATTTTAAAAGGCTAATTGATCATTAGAAAACCCTTTTGCAATTATGTTAGCACAGCTGAAAACTGTTGTTCTGATTAAAGAAGCAATAAACTGGCCTTCTTTAGTCTAGTTGAGTATCTGGAGCATCAGCATTTGTGGGTTCGATTACAGGCTCAAACTTGCCAGAAACAAAGTACTTTCTTCTGAAATTCGTCAGTCTATTCTTGTTCTGAAAAATGAAGGCTATTCCATGTGAGAAATTGCCAAGAAACTGGAGATCTCGTACAACGCTGTGTAATACTCCCATCACAGAACAGCACAAACTGGATCTAACCAGAATAGAAAGAGGTCCCATCGATGTGGATAGGGGGGTGCTCCCTTTGCTGTTTCCTTTAGTCCACGATCATCTGCTTTGTTTTGTTGACGTTGAGTGAGAGGTTGTTTTCCTGACACCACACTCCGAGTGCCCTCACCTCCTCCCTATAGGCTGTCTCGTCGTTGTTGGTAATCGACCCTACTACTGTTGTGTCTTCTGCAAACTTCATGATTGAGTTGGAGGCGTGCTTGGCCACACAGTCAGGGAGTACAGGAGGGGGCTGAGCACGCACCCATGTCCCCACAAGGGGCCCCAGTGTTGAGGATCAGCGGAGTGGAGGTGATATTTCTTACCTTCACCACCTGGGGGAGGCCCGTCAGGAAGTCCAGGACACAGTTGCACAGGGCAGGGTTCAGACCCAGGACCTCAAGCTTAATGATGAGCTTGGAGGGTACTATGGTGTTGAATGCTGAGCTATAGTTAATGAACAGCATTCTTACATAGGTATTCCTCTTGTCCAGATGGGATAGGGCAGTGTGCAGAGTGATGGCGATTGCATCGTCTGTGGATCTATTGTGGCGGTAAGCAAATTGAAGTGGGTCTAGGGTGGCAGGTAAGGTAAAGGTGATATGATCCTTGACTAATCTCTCAAAGCACTTCATGATGACAGAGGTGAGTGCTACGGGTGATAGTCATTAAGTACAGTTACCTCTGCCTTCTTGGGTACAGGAACAATGGTGGCCATCTTGAAGCATGTGGGGACAGCAGACTGGGAGAGATTGAAACAAACCAAACACACCAGCCAGGTGGTCTGAGCATGCTCTGAGGACGCGGCTAGGGATGCCATCTGGACCGGCAGCCTTGCGAGGGTTAACATGTTTAAATGTTTTACGTCATCCACGGAGAAGGAGAGCCCACAGTCCTTGGTAGCGGGCCGCGTCGGTGGCACCGTGTTCTCCTCAAAGCGTGAAAAGATGGTGTTTATCCTGTCCAGAAGCAAGACGTCGGTCTCGGCAACGTGGCTGGTTTTCATTTTGTAGTCCCTGCCACATACGTCTTGTGTCTGTGTGACTCCACTTTCTTTATACTGACGTTTAGCTTGTTTGATTGCCCTGCTAAGTGAATAACTACACTATTTATATTCTGCCGTATTAACCTGTTAAGCCCACCCGACACGCAGGCGTCTCATCTAGCTATCTGGAAATGCAAATGCGCTACGCTAAATGCTAATAGCACTCGTTAAAACTCAAACGTTCATTAAAACACACATGCAGGGTACTGAATTAAAGCTACACTCGTTGTGAATCCAGCCACCAAGTCAGATTTTTAAAATGCTTTTCGGCGAAAGCATGAGAAGCTATTATCTGATAGCATGCAACACCCCGAAATACCTGAAGGGGACGTAAACAAAATAATTAGCATAGCCGGCGCTACACAAAACGCAGAAATAAAATATGAAACATTCATTACCTTTGACAATCTTCTTTGTTGGCACTCCTAGATGTCCCATAAACATCACTATTGGGTCTTTTTTTTCTCGATTAAATCGGTCCATATATACCCTAAATATCGATCTATGAAAAGGGTGTGATCCAGGAAAAAACAGCGTTTTAAAACGCAACGTCATTTTTTTAAATTAAAAAAGTCGACGATAAACTTTCACAAAACACTTCGAAATACTTTTGTAATCCAACTTTAGGTATTAGTAAACGTTAATAATCTATCAAATTGATCACGGGGCGATGTGTATTCAATAGCTCCACGTCTTGAAATCATGTTCGGAAATTTCTACTCCAAAACATCCTGTCGGAGACCGGAAGGAATGGGCTCTCTCTTACTCGTTTGACCAAGAAACAAAGCCCAGGCAATTGACAAGACTGGTGACATCGTGTGGAAGCTGTAGGACTTGCAATCTCAGCCCCATGTAATTTGCTTTCCAATAGACAATACATGCAAGTGGCGCATTGATATATTTTCCAGATTTTGGTGATCAGTTTTTCGATGAAACACACGTTATGTTATAGTCACAGCCGTGATTTAACCAGTTTTAGAAACATCAGAGTGTTTTCTATCCACACATACTAATCATATGCATATACTATATTCCTGGCATGAGTAGCAGGACGCTGAAATGTTGCGCGATTTTTAACAGAATGTTCGAAAAAGTAGGGGGTAGGCTTAAGTTAACAGTCACCTTGCCATTGTTAAATGTGGTGGTTCGCGCTTTCAGTGTCGCACAAATGCTACCATCTATCCACGGTTTCTGGTTAGGGTAGATTTTAATAGCCACAGTGGGTACTACATCTCCTATACACTTCCTTATGAACTCAGTCACCGTATACGTGTATATTATTTTCGCACGCTTCCTGGAACATATCCCAATCCACGTGATCAAAACAATCCTGAAGCGTGGATTCCGATTGGTCAGACAAGCGTTGAATAGTACGAAGAACGGGAACTTCCTGTTTGAGTTTCTGCCTATAGGACGGGAATAGCAAGATGGAATCGTGGACAGATTTGCCGAAAGAAGGGCGGGGGAGGGCCTTGTAAGCATCCCGGAAATTTGAATAGCAATGGTTGAGAATCTTAGTAATGCTAGTAAGACAGTCAATATTTTGGTAGAATTTCAGCAGCCTAGTCCTTAGATTTGCTTTGTTAAAATCCCCAGCTACAATACATGCAGCCTCAGGATATGTGGTTTCCAGTTTGCATAAAGTCCAGTGAAGTTCTTTGAGGGCCGTCGAGGTTTCGGCTTGAGGTGTGATGTAAACGGCTGTGGCGATGACGGAGGAGAATTATCTTGGGAGATAATATGGTCGGCATTTAATTGTGAGGTATTCTAGGTCGGGTGAACAAAATGACTTGAGTTCCTGTATGTTCCTAAAATTCCACCATGAAACCCCCCGCCCTTCTGCTTGCCGGAGAGATATTTATTCCTGTCTGCGCGATGTACTGAGAATCTTGCTGGCTTTATTGACTGACAGAGTATCCCGAGAGAGCCATGTTTCTGTGAAACAAAGTATGTTACAGGCCCCAATGTCTATCTGGAAAGAATCTTTGCTCTAAGCTCATCAACTTTGTATCCAAAGACTGAACATTAGCAAGCAATATACTCGGAAGCGGTGGGTGGTGTCCACTCCTCCTAAGTCGAAACAGCAGGCCGCCTTGAATGCCTCTCCTCCGCCGCCGATGTTTTGGTTTGGCCTCCGGAATAAGTTAAATTGCTCTGGGGGCCTACCGGGTGGCACAGTGGTTAAGGGCGCTGTACTGCAGTGCCAGCTGTGCCACCAGAGACTCTGGGTTCGCACCCAGGCTCTGTCGTAACCAGCCGCGACCGGGAGGTCCGTGGGGCGACGCACAATTGGCATAGCGTCGTCTGGGTTAGGGAGGGCTTGGCCGGTAGGGATATCCTTGTCTCATCGCGCACCAGCGACTCCTGTGGCGGGCCGGGCGCAGTGCGCGCTAACCAAGGTTGCCAGGTGCACGGTATTTCCTCCGACACATTGGTGCGGCTGGCTTCCGGGTTGGATGAGCGCTGTGTTAAAGAAGCAGTGCGGCTTGGTTGGGTTGTGTATCGGAGGACGCTTGACTTTCAATCTTCGTCTCTCCCAAGCCCGTACGGGAGTTGTAGCGATGAGACAAGATAGTAGCCACTAACAATTGGATACCATGAAATTGGGGAGAAAAAGGGGGTAAAAAATTTAAATAAATTAATTAATTGCTCTGGGGAGAGTGAACAAAGGATCTGCAAACATACCCTCGTAAAACTGACTATCCTACCGATCCTCGATTTCGGTGGTGTCATTTACAAAATAGCCTCCAACACTCTACTCAGCAAACTGGATGCAGTCTATCACAGTGCCATCCGTTTTGTCACCAAAGCCCCATATACCACCCACCACTGCGACCTGTATGCTCTAGTTGGCTGGCCCTTGCTACCTATTTGTCGCCAGACCCACTGGCTCCAGGTCATCGATAAGTCTATGCTAGGTAAAGCTCCACCTTATCTCAGCTCACTGGTCACGATAAACAAAACAAAAAACAGTAGCACGCGCTCCAGCAGGTATATCTCACTGGTCATCCCCAAAGCCAACACCTACTTTGGCCACCTTTCCTTCCAGTTCTCTGCTGCCAATGACTGGAACGAATTGCAAAAATTGCTGAAGCTGGAGACTTATATTTCCCTCACTGACTTTAAACATCAGCTATCTGAGCAGCTAACCGATCGCTGCAGCTGTACGTAGCCCATCTGTAAATAGCCCATCCAATCTACCTACCTCATCCCCATATTGTTTTTATTTACTTTTCTGCTCTTTTGCACACCAGTATTTCTACTTGCACATCATCATCTGCACATATATCACTCCAGAGTTAATTTGCTAAATTGTAATTACTTTGCTACTATGGCCTATTTATTGTCTTATCTCCTCATGCCATTTGCACACACTGTATATAAGACTTTCTTTTTTTCTATTGTATTATTGACTGTACGCTTGTTTATTCCATGTGTAACTCTGTGTTGTTGTTTGTGTCGCACTGCTTTGCCCAGGTCGCAGTTGTAAATGAGAATTTGTTCTCAACTAGCCTACCTGGTTAAATACAGATGAAATAAAAATAAAATCTCCTTCGGCGCCATCTTCATCAGCTAGATATCAGGATCAAGTGAGGCAATGAACTCTCGAGGGCAAGTACTGCACTTCATTAAACCACCCAAGTAGCTGCAGGGAGATTCCTGTAGGAGCCATTTCATACTGACGGTAGCTTTCTGTAAACACAGGCCGACAACAGCTTTTCACACACACACACAATCCGCAAAAGAACACCCCACGGAAGCACACCCAGGGTCCGATGCACGCACGCACGCACGCACACACACACACACACACTCCCCTAACCTGTGTCCCGGCGGTCCCAGTAGGTGCTCTTGCGTCTGTAGCTGAGGTTGTCTGTAGCTCTGTGGGCCAGGACAATGACAGACAGGCTGTGTAGGACCTGACCCAGTCTGGACAACAGATGTGATGAAGCCTCCTGCAGCTGTCCCTGACGCACAAACTCCGCCAGAGACATGACAGAGTGTGTGAGGGATAGAGTGTGTGTATGTATGCAGATTCGTGGGTGAGTGTTCCGGAGTCCCCAAGTCGAGCCAGGCCGCACTAAGCTACACTCAGTGTATGTGTGTATTCCAGTCTCTCCAAATCAAGTCTAAATGAGTCAAACCAAGCCGCACTGTGCCAACCAGTGCCTCTGACTCCTTCACTCCTCAGCCAGTCTGTTTGTGATTGTGTGTGTGACTGGGGAACACATCTTAGTGGTGGTGGTACGTCCGGTTGACAGCAGAGAGGAAGAGAGGGGTGGGACCCGGGACGGGGGATGGAGGGAACACAGCGCTGGCTGCTGTTTAAGACCACCAATCCCCTTCTGCTGCACTAATTATACCAACAGCCAGCCAAGTGTAATCTGTGCATGCTCAGGGACCACGCACGCACGTACGTACGCACGTACGCACAGACAGTTTACGATGTGAGCACACTGTGAACAATGCCATTGTCCACTTCCTCCACAGCAGCACCAAACCAAGGCTGTGACAATAAAGGACGCATTAGTTCCAGATTCAGAGACTTCTCAATATCGGGACTCTCTCTTTCCTCAGTCAACTCTATTGCCTTGGCCTACCACATCTGATAGCATGATCTGCAGCCAGACATACAGTGGGTATCCCTCCACACAAGATGGGTATTCTCCACCCCCCTCTTATCACATAGAAACAAACTGCGATTTACAGAGCCAATCACCCAGTACAATATCCCTGGGTAGTCAATGGATCTCTGATGCCGATCTTTCACAAGCAGGCTCTCTGTGCGACTCTCTCGGTCTGTCTGGAGAAACACTTCACTATCACACAACAGAGCCAACACTCTAGAGACAGACAGAGGGAATGGCAGCTACTATACACCAGGCACTTATTTCATTATGGAAAATGTTCAGAGTTGTAATAGAAATGTATGTTCTATGACTGACAGGTTATTTCCCCATGATAGGAAGTTAGAAAGGTCATTTTCTGCACAATGTATCTCCATCTGCCTGGAATATAAATTCAGCTGAAGTTTTAGCACTTTTGAGGTATGGAAACTTCTGACAAGCTTTGATTTTGGTGTGAACTACTCCTTTAAAAAGGGATAGTTCTCCCAAAGCTAGTCCGTGGACAAGGTAAGACAGCAATCCAATCCATTGTGTACCTGGCCACTGTCTCCAAACTGTTTCAATTTTTTTAGCAAACGCCAGTGAAAGTCAATATCCCAGATATTATAATTTTTTGCTTGCCTCAAAATATTTACTTTAAGATGATCTATTGTTTGGAAATGTGGGTGAACTATCCCTTTAAGTGGGTCTGTCACGCCCAAATTGCTAACTTTTTGGCTCGAGGGCCACATCGGGATTTTCAAATTCAATGGAGGGACCAATTGTTTGTTAAAATCAATTTGCGGGGGCCTCCCGAGTGGCGCAGCGGTTTAAGGCACTGCACAGTGACTCTGTAGCGGGCCGGGCTCATGCACGCTGACACGGTCGCCCGGTGTACTGTGTTTCCTCCGACACATTGGTGCGGTTGGCTTCCGGGTTAAGCGGGCATTGTGTCAAGAAGCAGTGCGGCTTGGCTGGGTCGTGTTTCGGGGGGACGCGCAGCTCTTGACCTTCGCCTCTCCCGAGTCCGTACAGGAGTTGCAGCGATGGGACACGACTGTAACTACCAACTGAATACCATGAAATTGGGAATATTTTTTTGTTGTAAAAATATATATATTTTAAATGTCTCGTGGGCTGGATTAAGAAAACACTTAGACAATACCAGAAAGCGTTACAGCCTGAATTCATAAACGGCTCTTTTAGAAGATGGAGCCCCTCTAATTACACTGCTACTGTTAACTAGGTCAACATCGCACAGTAAGGACAAATAATACAATGACTTTAGGCCATTTGTACTCTCTATGCTAATTAGAAGCCATGGGTCATTGATTGTGATGCACAGAATCCCTCTCTGCAGCCCCGCGACAAAGTGGGAAAACATTCATTAGCAACCAGTCACAATTCAAGGAGATTAGAATTCTCCTGAACACAGTTCTTACAGTTAAGAATCAAGAAGTTTAGAATTCTCCTGAACACAGTTCTTACAGTTAAGAATCAAGGAGTTTAGAATTCTCCTGAACACAGTTCTTACAGTTAAGAATCAAGAAGTTTAGAATTCTCCTGAACACAGTTCTTACAGTTAAGAATCAAGAAGTTTAGAATTCTCCTGAACACAGTTCTTACAGTTAAGAATCAAGGAAGTTTAGAATTCTCCTGAACACAGTTCTTACAGTTAAGAATCAAGGAGATTAGAATTCTCCTGAACACAGTTCTTACAGTTAAGAATCAGGAAGTTTAGAATTATCCTGAACACAGTTCTTACAGTTAAGAATCAAGAAGTTTAGAATTCTCCTGAACACAGTTCTTACAGTTAAGAATCAAGAAGTTTAGAATTCTCCTGACAGTTCACAGTTAAGAATCAAGAAGTTTAGAATGAACACAGTTCTTACAGTTTCAAGAAGTTTAGAATTCTCCTGAACACAGTTCTTCAGTTAAGAATCAAGAAGTTTAGATTCTAACAGTTCTTATAGGATAAAGTAATCCTTCTCACCCCCCTTAAAAGATTTAGATGCACTATTGTAAAGTGGCTGTTCCACTGGATGTCATAAGGTGAATGCACCAATTTGTAAGTCGCTCTGGATAAGAGCGTCTGCTAAATGACTTAAATGTAAATGTAAATGTAATTCTCCTGAACACAGTTCTTACAGTTAAGAATCAAGGAGATTAGAATTCTCCTGAACACAGTTCTTACAGTTAAGAATCAAGGAGATTAGAATTCTCCTGAACACAGTTCTTACAGTTAAGAATCAAGGAGATTAGAATTCTCCTGAACACAGTTCTTACAGTTAAGAATCAAGTCATTATGAGTTGCAAATGGGAACTTAAGATAATATGGAGATTCATCTCTAATACTGTACATGAAAAAGGGACTATTACTTTATTGATTATCATTCATGCTTCGCTAAGCAGCTGTGTGTGATGCTGAAGGCACGAGGCTGCACCCCTCTCATGTATTAACCATGAGTTTTATGTGGTCACTCGCACCTAGTTCACGATGCATCACTGTCCTACACTTTATCATCTGCCAGATGATCACGCCTGCAGGTTCATCACAGGGTCAGTAAGGGACCTTCCAGAAATTAATAGACACAGATCCATTCCCTCCGTGACTTTGATACTCAACAGACACACAGGCACCAGAACACAGACAACAAACAGGGATACTAATGAAACAAAGTGAGTTAGTGTCAAGAACAAGAAGGCCATTCATCTCAATGGGGGGGAAATAGTGTCATGGGTCTTGTGACGTGTCCAAATAAAGCCAGGTTGCAGTAAGACATGCATTGACATTGCGACACCTCTCCTACCAAATATATCGCCACTTAAATAAAGCTGCTCCGTGACTGTCTATTCTAATCCAACACACAGCAAAATGCATGAGAGCTCACTACGTGTCATATCGTGGATAGAAAAGTGAATCCACGGTTTCACAGATCAACATGAGCGATCAATCAATGAATCGGTACTAAACGTCATTATCTCGCATTTATTGAGCTACACTGCCACCACGTGGTTAAATACTCAAACTCATTCTACCTCAAATATCTCAAGACAGCTCTTGTTGGAAGTGTCTAGCTAGCACAAGTGTAGATACTACTACTGTATACTCCAGTTATCTGTAATATTGTTTGTTTTCTAACCATGACAGTTGTCTAAACATGATTTACTTACTAGATTCAAACAAGCGGGAATTGACATTGACAAGTCTGTGCGTCAAGTTTGACCTACCTAGAAAACATTATCTGAAGTCTGCCCCGTTTGTAGACTACTTT
Source organism: Oncorhynchus nerka (assembly GCF_034236695.1). NCBI lineage: Eukaryota > Metazoa > Chordata > Actinopteri > Salmoniformes > Salmonidae > Oncorhynchus > Oncorhynchus nerka. The sequence continues at coordinate 64,860,612 of NC_088400.1, read as the reverse complement.
CCAAGTTTCTGAAATCACTTCGATGTTAACTACTTAAGTAAATTTACCTGCTATATCGTGGATTTCCACTGTATAACTTCACATGCGTTCTGCTGCGTTCTCGAAATCCAGCACAATGGCCAAGTCACATGCCCCCTTCAAACTAATTAGGCCTCAACTCAGAATGCGTCCAGCAAGAAGAAAAAAAACTCACCGGGAGCGTGATGTATTAAATTGAATTTATTCGAAAATACTTTCTTTTTTTTTTAGACAAAGGCCCTCATATAGTCTATTTAGAATGCACCCCTGATGCTGACAAAAAAAAACGAAGTACAAACTGTAAAAAACTTGACTTTATTATTAAAGAGATGACAGGATGTTTGTGTCCATGGCATGTCATTTCTATACATCTGTGCTATACAATGGACAGGATTTACAGACAGAGGTCTTGCAGTAGCATCTTCTCTTGGCACACCCCGATGAGAACTTGTGATTGGAAAGAAAGACAGGGGAGCCTGCTGGGAGAGGTTAAAACACTAAAGGGTGCATCTCAAATGGCACCCTATTTTGTATGGCGCCCTATTATGTATGGTGCCATTTAGGACGCACACAATAGCTTCCTTGCCTCCTTTCCTTCACCTGCTCTGCTGACAGGTGAATGAAAGCAAGTCCTGGTAAGCATCTTCCATATCGCTTTCAGATCAGTGAAAAGGGAAGGGAGGTGAGGAAGCCATCTCTGACTATTGAGATACACCTGAATACTACAGTATACTCCATCATAGGGGGGTTTGAATGGCTAGTTATGTCACCATTCCACTTGTAGCTTCTTCAAGGTTTAATGTCGCAGTATGACAAAAGTATTTTCCCAGGTTCGTCTGAGTGGTCAGAAGAGAAAAGTGGCATAAGTTGGGTGCAACACGTTTGACAAATCTGTCTTGTACAATTAAGGAATTGAGCTGGTTCAACATGACAGTTTGACATGCAGAACAGAGGCCATAGTCTGCAAGGAGAATCAAGAGAAACCCAGTTAAATAATACAAAACACCAATAAAATCATAATGTCTGTCCGTCTTTTAGCCTTAGGGGCTGTGGGCATTGTTCTTGAATCTCTTTAGAGAGGTGGGTGGGAGCCTGCTGTGTTGGTTCCATAACACAGTTGTTAAACAGCTATAAGTGTTTATTAACAGTTATAAAACACACCGCAGACTTTAAGACACTGGTATGAAAAATAAACAAACGTCAGTAAGAAAAACGAAACAAAATATTCACAGAACATCTAAACAAACCAATCAAATCAAGACATTCTGTTCATTATCAAATGTACAATATGAAATTCACACGGTGATGGTAGCCTATCAGACACCTCAAAGAGGTGAGGGTGAACACAGCTGGAGGCTGGAGGCAGACTACTAAAACGAAAGGCTTCTAAAACCACACCTCCCAAGAGGGGACTGTGAAAGAGTGGGAAACGTGGATGTGTGTGTGTGTATGGTGAATTGAGCGTGTGTGTTTGTTTGTGTGAGTAATTTGCCAATGACATTGGGGGAGGAGGCAGGGTTTCAAAATGTTCTGTTTGTTTATGTCATAGTGAAATGAATCCCAGTTAGCCCTATTTGTCTTGAGGTGTTAAAATGCAGGGCCAAATGGAATCTGTGAAGTCACCACATCATCCTCTTATTGTGCGTTCAAGACAACTGGGAATTCAGAAAAAAACTAGGTCAAATCATAACGTCAGTGATCATCAGGTCGGAAAGTCAGAGCACTGGAAAGAGGCCCCGAGTTCCTGACTTGGAATTCCGAGTTGGATGACCGCTCAAAACAGGTTTTCCAAGTTGGAGCTTGTTTTTTTTTTATACAGAGTTCCCAGTTGTTTTGAACACACTGAAGTCAGAGATTTCAGAGTTCCTAGTTGTTTTGAATGTGGCATCATCTCCACCTGGCTCTATTATGATGTCATCACAACAGATTCTGTCTGGCTCTTTTGTGATGTCAATGTTCTGTCTGGTTCTATTGTGATATCATCACAACAGATTCCATCTAGCCCTAATTTAATGTCATCTTCATGTCATATATAAATACTATCAAGGCAGATTCTGTGTGGCTCTCTGTCCCCATGTGATGACATGGTGGTGTGCGTCAGGTCAGATGTTGGAGGGCCGTCGGCCCCTGGTGGTCCCCAGCGAGGCCCTCAGACGGGGATCTCTGGCCCGGTAGTGCTCGTTGAAGTCCAGTCTGAAGCTGAGGAAGCGCAGGCTCTCGTCTGGACTAGTCATTATCAGCACCAGGAACTGCTGCACTATGCCCTGAGGAGCACAACCAACCACAGATATTATCGACTGAACACTACCACAGACAACCAGACGGTCCTATCCACTGAACACAGACAACCAGACGGTCCTATCCACTGAACACAGACAACCAGACGGTCCTATCCACTGAACACTACCACAGACAACCAGACGGTCCTATCCACTGAACACAGACAACCAGACGGTCCTATCCACTGAACACTACCACAGACAACCAGACTGTCCTATCCACTGAACACTACCACAGACAACCAGACTGTCCTATCCACTGAACACAGACAACCAGACTGTCCTATCCACTGAACACAGACAACCAGACTGTCCTATCCACTGAACACTACCACAGACAACCAGACTGTCTTATCCACTGAACACAGACAACCAGACTGTCCTATCCACTGAACACTACCACAGACAACCAGACTGTCCTATCCACTGAACACTACCACAGACAACCAGACGGTCCTATCCACTGAACACTACCACAGACAACCAGACTGTCCTATCCACTGAACACTACCACAGACAACCAGACTGTCCTATCCACTGAACACTACCACAGACAACCAGACTGTCCTATCCACTGAACACTACCACAGACAACCAGACTGTCCTATCCACTGAACACTACCACAGACAACCAGACTGTCCTATCCACTGAACACTACCACAGACAACCAGACTGTCCTATCCACTGAACACTACCACAGACAACCAGACTGTCCTATCCACTGAACACTACCACAGACAACCAGACTGTCCTATCCACTGAACACTACCACAGACAACCAGACTGTCCTATCCACTGAACACTACCACAGACAACCAGACTGTCCTATCCACTGAACACTACCACAGACAACCAGACGGTCCTATCCACTGAACACTACCACAGACAACCAGACTGTCCTATCCACTGAACACTACCACAGACAACCAGACGGTCCTATCCACTGAACACTACCACAGACAACCAGACGGTCCTATCCACTGAACACAGACAACCAGACGGTCCTATCCACTGAACACTACCACAGACAACCAGACTGTCCTATCCACTGAACACTACCACAGACAACCAGACGGTCCTATCCACTGAACACAGACAACCAGACGGTCCTATCCACTGAACACTACCACAGACAACAAGACGGTCCTATCCACTGAACACAGACAACCAGACGGTCCTATCCACTGAACACTACCACAGACAACCAGACGGTCCTATCCACTGAACACAGACAACCAGACGGTCCTATCCACTGAACACTACCACAGACAACCAGACTGTCCTATCCACTGAACATAGACAACCAGACTGTCCTATCCACTGAACACTACCACAGACAACCAGACTGTCCTATCCACTGAACACTACCACAGACAACCAGACTGTCCTATCCACTGAACACAGACAACCAGACGGTCCTATCCACTGAACACTACCACAGACAACCAGACTGTCCTATCCACTGAACACTACCACAGACAACCAGACTGTCCTATCCACTGAACACTACCACAGACAACCAGACTGTCCTATCCACTGAACACTACCACAGACAACCAGACTGTCCTATCCACTGAACACTACCACAGACAACCAGACTGTCCTATCCACTGAACACTACCACAGACAACCAGACTGTCCTATCCACTGAACACTACCACAGACAACCAGACTGTCCTATCCACTGAACACTACCACAGACAACCAGACGGTCCTATCCACTGAACACTACCACAGACAACCAGACGGTCCTATCCACTGAACACTACCACAGACAACCAGACTGTCCTATCCACTGAACACAGACAACCAGACTGTCCTATCCACTGAACACTACCACAGACAACCAGACTGTCCTATCCACTGAACACTACCACGGACAACCAGACTGTCCTATCCACTGAACACAGACAACCAGACTGTCCTATCCACTGAACACTACCACAGATAACCAGACGGTCCTAGTGAAAGCCACTGTGGCAGTGAGAAGAGAGTAAGACCCATACCTGGTAGAAGTGTGTTAGTATCCGTAGCTGAGAGCGCATTTTTGGTATGGTTTCCTGGAACTCTTGGATCCTCCTGTTCTCCTCTGCCTCCTGTTCAGCCGTCACGCCCCACTCACCCTGAAAACACACACACAGACAGGCAACATTAGAGGTGTCAAGTTTCAGACGGAACTTTGTTGCTGCAGCATCAGTGTGGTATCAAAGTGTGGTACCAGAAACCCTAGACCCACTCCAATTTAAATACCACCGCAACAGATCCACAGACGTTGCAATCTCGATTTCAGTCCACACTGCCCTTTCTCACCTGGACAAAAGGAACACCTATGTGAGAATGCTATTCAATGACTACAGCTCAGCGTTCAACACCATAGTGCCATCAAAGCTCATCAATAAGCTAAGGACCCTGGGACTAAACACCAACCCTCTGCAACTGGATCCTGGACTTCCTGACGGGCCGTCCCCAGGCGGTAAGGGTAGGTAACAACATCCGCCACACTGACCCTCAACACAGGGGCCCCTCAGGGGTGCGTGCTCATTCCCCTCCTGTACTCCCTGTTCACTCATGACTGCACGGCCAGGCACAACTCCAACACCATCATCAAGTTTGCCGATGACACAACAGTGGTAGACCTGATCACCAACAACGACGAGACGGACCTCCTCCCTGTAGGCTGAGACCTGGCCGTGTGGTGCCAGGACAACAACCTCTCCCTCAACATATCAAGACAAAGGAGACGATTGTGGACCACAGGAAAAGGAGGACCGAGCACACCCCCATTCTCATCGACGGGGCTGTAGTGGAGCAAGTTGAGAGCTTCAAGTTCCTTGGTGTCCACATCACCAACAAACTAACATGGTGCAAGCATACCAAGACAGTCGTGAAGAGGGCACGACAAAACTTAATCCCCATCAGGAGACTGAAAAGATTTGGCGAGTCCTCAGATCCTCAAAAGGTTCTACAGCCGCACCATCGAGAGCATCCTCTGGTTGCATCACTGCCTGGTATGGCAACTGCTCGGCCATCCGACTGCGAGGCACTACAGAGGGTAATGCGTACGGCCCAGTACATCACTGGGGCCAAGCTTCCTGACATCCAGGTCCTCTATACCAGGCGGTGTTGGAGGAAGGCCCTAAAATTCTCCAGCCACCCTAGTCATAGACTGTTCTCTCTGCTACCAGACGGCAAGCGGTACCAGAGCGCAAAGTCTAGGTCCAAGAGGCTTCTAAACAGCTTCTACCCCCAAGCCATAAGACTCCTGAACATCTAATCAAATGGCTACCCAGACTATTTGTATTGCCCCCCCCCCCCCCCTCTTTTACACCGCTGCTACTCTCTGTTGTTATCATCTATGCATAGTCACTTTAATAACTCTACCTACATGTACATATTACCTCAACTAACCGGTGCCCCCGCACATTGACTCTGTACTGGCACCCCCTTGTATACAGTCTCGTTATTGTTATTTTACGGCTGCTCTTTAATTACTTGTTACTTATATTTCTTATTCTTATCTGCATTGTTGGTTAGGGGCTCGTAAGTAAGCATTTCACTGTAAGGTCTACACCTGTTCTATTCAGCATTTCACTGTAAGGTCTACACCTGTTCTATTAGGCGCATGTGATTAATACAATTTGATTTGAAAGAGTAACCAGTGCCATCTCTTCACTTCAGTAAATGAGTAACTAACACCCATACTAAACTGTTACAGATTCCCACTCTATGACCCCAGCATTCTCCCCATAGAGACATGACCTTCAATGTCTTCTCTACTCGCATACTTCTCATTCACACTCAACGCCTCATTATTTAAAGTTAATATAAAATCCAATATCCCCCCCCCCCCCATCGCTGACCAATAGCTTCTGTCACCCCAAACCCTCTTACCTTGGACCTCAGTCTTATTTACAAGCTATTAAAAGAGAAACTTGGCAAACGCCGAGGCTGTGTTTGTTTTTCTAACACTTAAGAGTTTAATAGTCTGATGCTCAGGGCCTGTTAAATCAATGAAATGACACCACCAGCATGGCCAATGGCCATTAAGGGGGGAACTTGAGTTGGCCCCTGGCCGGGTTCCAGACGACTTGGAACAAACAGGACATGGGACTCTCTGAAGACTACATGGCCCTCCAATTGCGCTCTATAACTAAAAGTGATCATCACTATAAGTAGTTGAATTGGGCCAGTACACACCGGTACTAAATACCAACACCTCAAATGTTCTACTGCATGAGTACCGGCACCTCTTATAGAATATTGGCTTAAAAATACTGCAGAGTACCGGAACCTAAATATAAACAGTGCAGGTAAGGCTGTGAAGGTCACGAAACTTCGTCAGCCGGTGATTGTCAAGCAAATAACTGCCAGTCTCACAGTAATTGACCGTTAATGAACATTAACACATTCAGTATCTCCTGGCTTCCACACCAATGCAGACCTTTGGAATGTCTACATTTCAAAAGTCTAATAAATTCATGTAATTACAGCCTACACCTTCACAATAAATCCATGATTTATTTTAGTCAGGTCTAAAGACACATGATATGAAGAAAATGTAGTGTATTTCAGAAGAACAGAATAGCATACTCTGAGTTGTCCTTATGAAAGGTCCTGATCTGGCGATGCCATATGGCTGTGGGCTACACTCATTTAGTAGACAAGATTTGCTTAGAATTCCGTGGCATTATTTTATCGTTTTTTTTATAGTATGAAGAATACAATTGAACAAAGCTGAATAAAATATTAAGGATACCTTCTCCCAACGATTTGAGGGAACGCCCACATGCGGCAATTCAGTGTTGAGCAGTTAACAAAGAAATAGGTACTCCTTAATTTAGAGTTATTTATGTGCCTTTAGGTGTGATACAAATGTTGGGCTGTATGTATTGATTTTTTAATATATTCTAAGGCTGCATGATGTGACTAATGATGATTTGAAAAAAAGTAGCTTGAAAGGCATGAGCTCTGCTTTGTTTTTGTGCAGACTGTACACACTTCATCAGTCTCTCATTCACAATTTGACAAGCACTTGATAATGACTCGAATTTCCCAGCGGCATCCCCTTTTGTGGCCGTAATGCCCCTAAAACAAAGCTCCTCTAACTCACATGGCGCCCCGTCACGTGATCTAGTCTTTCTCACAGGTTACAAGTGAAGACAGACACATCGGGGACGCAATGCGCCCGTCCTTATCTAATTACGAGGTGCATATTGAAGATATTGGAAGAACTGTGCACATTTACTTTTCGTCAGCCAAAAAGATGAGTAGGCCTAACAAACAGCAAAAGCACTAGCCTATGTCAATCTACTATCCCCCATAGTACTAAATAATATGTGAAATCTGTTTTGATTTAGAATGGACCATTATCATGCACCTGTCTCGAAACTGGGGCAGAGGGATAAAAATATATCTAGGCAATTAAATAGCAAAAACGGAGGACGTGTTTATTTTCATGCCAGCCAGGTAGGCTATACTCCTGTTGTAAATATAAGCTATGTGCTTAATATTAGGAAAGTTTAAAAAATAAAATATAGTAGGCCTAGCCAATAGAAAGCTGATGGGATCCTCCTCTTTTTAATAGAAGCCATCACTCTGTTTTCTCACGCAATTGCATAGCCTATTAAAATGTTGTGCAACATGAGCTCTCATGAAGTGTTTGATTAGATTTTCGAATACATTTGCATTCATTTCAGAGTGATTAGAGGGACAATAGAGTGCTGAGTACTAGGCAGTTACCAAGTTTGGTAGGCTACTGAAGAACAGCAGCAGCATCAGAGCTTGGAGAAGCCTAATTACCCTAACTAAACAGTCATGTGGAATTTGACTGCCTTCATGACTCGTGACCGCCAGTGTGGCAGTAATACGGTCACCGTAACAGCCCTAAGTGCTGGCACCCATTTCAGTCCACTTCAAGCCCCGATCCTTCTACCTCAGAATCCCTCTGCTTCTTCCGCTCCTCGTACTGCAGCCGCAGGGTGAGTTCCTCCAGGGCAGAGCGGTACAGAGAGTCCTGGGCACTCTGGAACTCTATGATCTGGTCAAAGATCGCCCTCAGCTGGTTCAACAAGGACTGGAGAGAGGATAGCGGGAGAGAAAAACATTTTAGATGACATTAGAGTTTATTAGTCACATGTACAGGGTCGCAGATGTAATAGCTGGGTACAGGGAAATTCTTAAAGGGATACTTAGAGATTTTGGCAATGAGGCCCTTTATCTACTTCCCCAGAGTCAGATGAACTTGCTGATACCATTTGTTAAGTCTCTGCGTGCACTTTGAAGGAAGTTGCTAACTACCGCTAGCGCAATTGCTAACTAGCGTTAGCACAATGACTAAGTCTATGGGTATCAGCTAGCATGCTAGTAGATACCCATAGACTTCCAATCATTGCGTTAAGACTAGTTAGCATTGGGTCACAAAACTACCTTCAACTTCCTTCATACTGGACACAAAAACATGAAAGTTTATCCACAAGTTCATCTGACTCTGGGGAAAATAGATAAATGGCCTCATTATCCCTTTAAGCGCCAACAGGGCAGGTCAAAGAGAAGTGGATGTCAGTAAGTGCCTGTTAGAGTGTAGGAGCATACGTGTGTCTCACCCTGCTGTTGGTGTCCAGTAGGCAACGGGAGATGACAGAGTCTAAGAATCCTTCGTGGGCAGCGATGATGTGGTCTAGATCCTGGGCCTTCTCTACCTTGTTCCACAACTCATCCCAACAACACTCTAGCACCTGTATACATACATACACACAGAGACCCAGACAGCCAGAGACCCAGACAGACAGGGGAGGAGGGAGCGTGTGAGAGGAAGAGGCTAGGTGAACTCAGTGGTCTCTAGATAAATTAATGAAAAGTACGATCCCTGACCTCAAAGGTGATGTAGTACTGCATCTGGTGGATGAAGTGGACCATCTCATTGGCCAGGATGTGGCACTGGTGCAGCACGCCAGACAGCTCTGTAACACAACATCTAACATGTTACCCTGGCTGCCTTATCTACAGTTCTTCGGTACATGACTGCCTCTGCTGGAGGTGAGAGGGAACTGCATGGTTGTGTGTATGTCAAATCAAATCAAATTTGATTTGTCACATACACATGGTTAGCAGATGTTAATGCGAGTGTAGCGAAATGCTTGTGCTTCTAGTTCTGACAATGCAGTAATAACCAACAAGTAATCTAGCTAACAATTCCAAAACTACTAGCTTATAGACACAAGTGTAAGGGGATAAAGAATATGTACATAAAGATATATGAATGAGTGATGGTACAGAGCGGCATAGGCAAGATACAGTAGATGGTATTAAGTGCAGTATATACATACGAGATGAGTATGTAAACAAAGTGGCATAGTTAAGTGGCTAGTGATACATGTATTACATAAGGATGCAGTAGATGATATAGAGTACAGTATATACGTATGCATATGAGATGAATAATGTAGGGTAAGTAACATTATATAAAGTAGCATTGTTTAAAGTGGCTAGTGATATATTTTACATCAATTCCCATTATTAAAGTGGCTGGAGTTGAGTCAGTGTGTTGGCAGCAGCCACTCAATGTTAGTTGTGGCTGTTTAACAGTCTGATGGCCTTGAGATAGAAGCTGTTTTTCAGTCTCTCGGTCCCAGCTTTGATGCACCTGTACTGACCTTGCCTTCTGGATGATAGCGGGGTGAACAGGCAGTGGCTCGGGTGGTTGTTGTCCTTGATGATCTTTATGGCCTTCCTGTGACATCGGGTGGTGTAGGTGTCCTGGAGGGCAGGTAGTTTGCCCCCGGTGATGCGTTGTGCAGACCTCACTACCCTCTGGAGAGCCTTACGGTTGTGGGCGGAGCACTTGCCGTACCAGGCGGTGATACAGCCCGACAGGATGCTCTCGATTGTGCATCTGTAGAAGTTTGTGAGTGCTTTTGGTGACAAGCCAAATTTTTTCAGCCTCCTGAGGTTGAAGAGGCGCTGCTGCGCCTTCTTCACGATGCTGTCTGTGTGGGTGGACTAATTCAGTTTGTCTGTGATGTGTACGCCGAGGAACTTAAAACTTACTACCCTCTCCACTACTGTTCCATCGATGTGGATAGGGGGGGTGTTCCCTCTGCTGTTTCCTGAAGTCCACAATCATCTCCTTAGTTTTGTTGACGTTGAGTGGGAGGTTATTTTCCTGACACCACACTCAGAGGGCCCTCACCTCCTCCCTGTAGGCCGTCTCGTCATTGTTGGTAATCAAGCCTACCACTGTTGTGTCGTCCGCAAACTTGATGATTGAGTTGGAGGCGTGCGTGGCCACGCAGTCGTGGGTGAACAGGGAGTACAGGAGAGGGCTCAGAACGCACCCTTGTGGGGCCCCAGTGTTGAGGATCAGCGGGGTGGATATGTTGTTGCCTACCCTCACCACCTGGGGGCGGCCTGTCAGGAAGTCCAGTACCCAGTTGCACAGGGCGGGGTCGAGTCCCAGGGTCTCGAGGTTGATGACGAGCTTGGAGGGCACTATGGTGTTAAATGCCGAGCTGTAGTCGATGAACAGCATTCTCACATAGGTATTCCTCTTGTCCAGATGGGTTAGGGCAGTGTGGTTGAGATTGCATCGTCTGTGGACCTATTTGGGCGGTAAGCAAATTGGAGTGGGTCTAGTGTGTCAGGTAGGGTGGAGGTGATATGGTCCTTGTCCTAGTCTCTCAAAGCACTTCATGATGACGGAAGTGAGTGCTACGGGGCGGTAGTCGTTTAGCTCAGTTACCTTAGCTTTCTTGGGAACAGGAACAATGGTGGCCCTCTTGAAGCATGTGGGAACAACAGACTGAGATAGGGATTGATTGAATATGTCCGTAAACACACCAGCCAGCTGGTCTGCGCATGCTCTGAGGGCGCGGCTGGGGATGCCGTCTGGGCCTGCAGCCTTGCGAGGGTTAACACATTTTAAATGTTTTCCTCACGTCGGCTGCAGTGAAGGAGAGTCCACATGTTTTGGTTGCGGGCCGTGTCAGTGGCACTGTATTGTCCTCAAAGCGGGCAAAAAAGTTATTTAGTCTGCCTGGGAGCAAGACATCCTGGTCCGTGACGGGGCTGGTTTTCTTTTTGTAATCCGTGATTGACTGTAGACCCTGCCACATACCTCTTGTGTCTGAGCCGTTGAATTGAGATTCTACTTTGTCTCTATACTGACGCTTAGCTTGTTTGATTGCCTTGCGGAGGGAATAGTTACACTGTTTGTATTCGGTCATGTTTCTGGTCACCTTGCCCTGATTAAAAGCAGTGGTTCGCGCTTTCAGTTTCACGCGAATGCTGCCATCAATCCACGGTTTCTGGCTTGGGAATGTTTAAATTATTGCTATGGGAACGACATCTTCAACGCACGTTCTAATGAACTCGCTCACCGAATCAGCGTATTCGTCAATGTTGTTGTCTGACGCAATACGAAACATATCCCAGTCCACGTGATGGAAGCAGTCTTGGAGTGTGGAATCAGATTGGTCGGACCAGCGTTAAACAGACCTCAGCGCGGGAGCTTCTTGTTTTAGTTTCTGTCTGTAGGCAGGGATCAACAAAATGGAGTCGTGATCAGCTTTTCCGAAAGGAGAGCGGGGCAGGGCCTTATATGCGTCGCGGAAGTTAAAATAGCAATGATCCAAGGTTTTTCCAGCCCTGGTTGCGCAATCGATATGCTGATACAATTTAGGGAGTCTTGTTTTCAGATTAGCCTTGTTAAAATCCCCAGCTACAATGAATGCAGCCTCTGGATATATGGATTCCAGTTTGCAACGAGTCAAATAAAGTTCGTTCAGAGCCATCGATGTGTCTGCTTGGGGTGGAATATATACGGCTGTGATTATAATCGAAGAGAATTCCCTTGGTAGATAATGCGGTCGACATTTGATTGTGAGGAATTCTAAATCAGGTGAACAGAAGGACTTGAGTTCCTGTATGTTGTTGTGGCCACACCACCTCTCGTTAACCATAAAGCATAGTTAACCCCGCCCCTCTTCTTACCAGAAAGATGTTTGTTTCTGTCGGCGCGATGCGTGGAGAAACCAGCTGGCTGCACCGACTCCGATAGAGTCTCTCCAGTGAGCCATGTTTCCGTGAAGCAAAGAACGTTACAGTCTCTGATGTCCCTCTGGAATGCTACCCTTGCTCGGATTTCATCAACCTTGTTGTCAAGAGACTGGACATTGGCGAGAAGTATACTGGGGAGTGGTGCACGATGTGCCCGTCTCCAGAGTCTGACCAGAAGACCGCTTCATTTCCCCCTTTTACGAAGTCGTTTTTTTTGGTCGCCGGCTGGGATCCATTCCGTTGTCCTGGGTGAAAAGGCAGAACACAGGATCCGCTTCGTGAAAGTCATATTCTGTGTGTGTGTGTGTGTGTCCTCACCTGGCATGCTCTTAAGCAGCTTGGCGTTGCACATCTGTCCCTTCCAGATGTCGGTGAGGATGTACTCCATACGCTTGGCTCGCCACAGGAAGTTGAACACCCGCAGGTAGTGGCTCATGCACTCCCGTGTGAACACCTGCCACAGTCAGAACCAGCGAGAGAAACAGAAAGCAAGAAGAGAGAGACAAAGGAGACAGAGAGAGACACCAAATTAGACAGAGAGAAAGACAAAGGAGACAGCGTGAAGAGAGAGAGACTGCGTGAACACCTGTCACAGGGTAGCACAGCATTTACACATGTTCTCTCACCACATCACAGAACAACACAAAACCAGCCAGCACTTGACTTCATCTAACATGGTTGACTGGTGGCCTGTGAATGAACATGTATAACAGAACAGAAAGAAACAACGTTCTGATGCTCCAGGTGGGCTTTTATGGATGAATGAAGAGAGAAGAGGAGAAGCTTATTGGATTGTTTGCGAGGGTGTGTGTGTGTGTGGAGAGAGACAAGGCAACACCAGATAGGATGGTATTTGTATGTATGTAAAGTGTTGTGGTTACCGTGGCGATAGGACCCTCTACGTGGTAGTCTAAACTGAAGACGTCCCAGCCCGTATCTCCGGGAGACACCTTCAGAAGGAGCACAGATGAGTTGATGACCAAGCTTTAGTTCAGAGGGATAACATGGTGCCAAGTTGACAGTTTGAAATCTAATAGGTAGTGACATGTGTACATCCAGCATCCAGACATCAACCATCTAGGCTTCAGTTCAGAGGGCTAACAGTCTTGAGCCACGGGTTACCAGGTTGTGTTTCAAACCCCTGACTCAATACCATGTTAGCCCACTGAGATAAACCCTATGACAGCAGTAATGGTATGAGCTGTAGCCTATAACAGTAGTAATGGTATGAACTGTAGTAATGGTATGAGCTGTAGCCTATAACAGTAGTAATGGTATGAACTGTAGCCTATGACAGTAGTGATGTTATGAACTGTAGTAATGGTACGAGCTGTAGCCTATGACAGTAGTAATGGTACGAGCTGCAGCCTATGACAGTAGTAATGGTATGAGCTGTACCCCATGACAGTAGTAATGGTATGAGCTGTACCCCATGACAGTAGTAATGGTATGAGCTGTACCCCATGACAGTAGTAATGGTATGAGCTGTACCCCATGACAGTAGTAATGGTATGAGCTGTACCCCATGACAGTAGTAATGGTGTGATCTGTGGTAATGGTGTGAGCTGTAGTAATGGTATGAGCTGCAACCTATGACAGTAGTAATGGTATGAGCTGCAGCCTATGACAGTAGTAATGGTATGAGCTGCAACCTATGACAGTAGCAATGGTATGAGCTGCAGCCTATGACAGTAGTAATGGTATGAGCTGCAACCTATGACAGTAGTAATGGTATGAGCTGCAGCCTATGACAGTAGTAATGGTATGAGCTGCAACCTATGACAGTAGTAATGGTATGAGCTGTACCCCATGACAGTAGTAATGGTATGAGCTGTACCCCATGACAGTAGTAATGGTATGAGCTGTACCCCATGACAGTAGTAATGGTGTGATCTGTGGTAATGGTGTGAGCTGTAGTAATGGTATGAGCTGCAACCTATGACAGCAGTAATGGTATGAGCTGTGGCCTATGACAGTAGTAATGGTATGAGCTATAGCCTATGACAGTAGTAATGGTATGAGCTATAGCCTATGACAGTAGTAATGGTATGAGCTATAGCCTATGACAGTAGTAATGGTATGAGCTATAGCCTATGACAGTAGTAATGGTATGAGCTATAGCCTATGACAGTAATAATGGTATGAGCTGTAGCCTATGACAGTAGTAATGGTATGAGCTGTAGCCTATGACAGTAGTAATGGTATGAGCTGTAGCCTATGACAGTAGTAATGGTATGAGCTGTAGCCTATGACAGTAGTAATGGTATGAGCTGTAGCCTATGACAGTAGTAATGGTATGAGCTATAGCCTATGACAGTAGTAATGGTATGAGCTGTAGCCTATGACAGTAGTAATGGTATGAGCTGTAGCCTATGACAGTAGTAATGGTATGAGCTGTAGCCTATGACAGTAATAATGGTATGAGCTGTAGCCTATGACAGTAGTAATGGTATGAGCTGTAGCCTATGACAGTAGTAATGGTATGAGCTGTAGCCTATGACGGCAGTAATGGTATGAGCTGCAGCCTACCTCCAGCAGGCGTACGTCCAGTCTCTTGAGGATCTCAGCGTTGTCATACTGGGCGTTGGTGGCCCTCACGGCTGTCTCCAGGATGCCTGTCAGGTTGTGTTGGTACAGAGTGGTGGCTGGGCGGGCCAGCTCTGGTCTGAAGGGACAAACACTAACGTCAATATATATGACATGTAGGATGGAGTGGGTGGGTGTGTATTTGTGCGTACCCATCTGTCTGTACACCTGTGTGTGTGTGTGTGTGTGTGTGTGTGTGTGTGTGTGTGTGTGTGTGTGTACGAACTTTAGCAGGTCCATGAGGTGGCGTATGAAGTCTCCCTGGCCCAGCAGCAGGTATCGTCTCATGGCCTGCAGGTGCTCCAGCAGCAGATAGTTCTGGTTGAGCACATTCAGCAGGTACTTGCTGGTTTCAAAGTAGGCTGCATCTATCTTCCCCTGGAACGCCCCCTCCAGGTCTGATAACAGCTCTGCAGCTACAGAGAGAGTTATTATCTGTGGTCATTATGTGGGTACTGGAGTTGGCACTACATGATGCATATTAAACTCATCTCTCAGACCGTTTGCTGAACTCTGTATCTATAATTCAAGATAGAGTCTGCATCCCAAATAGCACCCTATTCGCTTCATAATGCACTACTTTTGACCGGGGGCTTCATAATGCACTACCTTTAACCCTTAAGGTTATGGTCAGAAGTAGTGCACTATAAAAGGGAATAGGGTGGCATTTGGGACAGACAGGGTAAAAACACAACCCAACCCCTCCCCTTCCAACGCCAGTCAGTATGCAGTCATTCCCCTCAAGGACGAGGCTAAGGAAGGAACTGTAAAACCATTGATCAGCGACGGAGAGAGGAGCGAGACTAAATCCAGTCGATACGACAGTAAGTACCATAACAGTACAACCAGTTCTGATGCCAAACAGATCAATGCGGCTCTGCTCTCACTAGCTACAAACACTACTATGGCAAGACAAAGGCTTCTCTACTCTGTCGAAAGACACTGCCTGCTGAATACACACTCTCTGGAGGTATATTATGTACAAATATGTACCAAACACCAAATGCCTGTGTTGTATTGAGCTAGCCACTGACAGGCCCCTTTCACAGTGTGTTGGGGTGGGGGAGAGAGGTCAGAGAGCGTACCATCTTTGGGGGAGTCTGTAGACTTGGAGGCCGGGGTGATTTTCCCTGGTGAGGTTCTGTCATGGCACACCTGATGCAGGAAGTTAATGGACTTTCCAATGAGCAGAACCTACAGAGACAGAAGAGAAAGAGCGAGCGAGCAAAAGTGACATGTGAATGCAAAGTTGGTATTTTCTACGTTGAGGATGAGATAATTGGTGTTCGTGTGTGTGTCTACCTTGCGGGCCTGGTCCATGGTGATGAAGGTGGGTATCATGGACTTCCTCAGTGAGTACTTGTCGTGCCACAGTCTGTCTGTCTTCACCGTGGGGTCAGACGCCACAAAGAACTACAGGGAGAGGAATCCCCATCACAATCACACCTTAAAAGACAGGACTCAACTATATCCGAACAACACAGGAGATTACTACAACAATGGATACTTATTACAGTAATGGAAAGAAAGTGAATGGTGGTTCCATTTCTCAATCATGATCTTGATCGTCACTGAGCCAGTGGTTCAACTTGAAAACCAAAATGGATGCCGATAAGTAGACATCAGTGTTACAAGGTGAAGACTTCTCTCCTAGGAGGTACAACAAGGGGGATTGAAAAGCCTTTTAGTAAACAAAAAGTATATATAAAGTTTTATTTTAATTTCTGCTCTTCTTGTCATAATGAGTGTTTACAGTGTAACGCCACCTCCCAGCCGCCCCCTGGGCTGACAGAGGTGCCTGTAAGCTTCAGAGCCATACCCTCATTCCCCTCTGCTGGGAAAGAACAGCTCCATAACTACCACTTAGCCCTGCTACGGGGAGGGTCAATACAGGGGGCTTAAAACCAGTGTGACCTTTGAAGCGTTCGCTTCTGAGAATAGCTCGGCAGTCGGTATTGAAAGCCGCTACAACTCTCCTGTGCTCTGTGCTTGCCCAATCAGCACTTAGTCTCAGGTAGACGGAGTCTGAGAGGGCGATTCAGCAGCAGGTGCATTAGGACTAGATTCACGGTCTTCTAATGTCCTGTAGTGGAGACAGGGATATGGATGGAGAGCAAGGACAGAGATAAGAGGTGAGAGAGAGAAGAGAGGGCCATCACTCAGTTCCCCATTACCGTTCTCTCATCCATCCTCATTTGGAAGGCCGCCGTACCCCTCCCCCGACCCCCTTTCCCTCCATCTCAGCTCAGAGATTAACCTGTCTGTCTGAGTCCACTTCAGCCTGAGCTCAGCTACTACCATCCAGACTCTGACCTTGACAAACTAAAGGAAGTGTGTGTGCATTATATTTAAGCAATAAGGCACAATGGGGTATGGTATATGACGGGCTGTTCTGATGCACAACACATCGCGGCGTGCCTGGACACAGCCCCTTAGCTGTGCCTTATTGCTATTATAAATGTATATATATATATAAATAAATAAATAAATATATATATGGTTACCAATGTAATTAGAGCAGTAAAAATACATGTAAAAGCTGTCATCAAGGCCACCCTAGTTTGAGAAACAGACAAAGTCCTCAACTGGCAGCTTCAGTAAATAGTACCCGCAAAACACCAGTCTCAACGTCAACAGTGAGGAGGCGACTCCGGAATGCTAGCCTTCTAGGCAGAGTTCCTCTGTCCAGTGTCTGTGTTCTTTTGCCAATCTTAATTTAAAAAAATATTGGCCAGTCTGAGATATGGCTTTTTCTTTGCAACTCTGCCTAGAAGGCCAGCATCCTGGAGTCGCCTCTTCACTGTTGACATTGAGACTGGTGTTTTGTAGCCTGTAATCGAACCCACAAATGCTGATGCTCCAGATACTCAACTAGTCTAAAGAAGGCCAGTTTTATTGCTTCTTTAATCAGTACAACAGTTTTCAGCTGTGCTAACAAAATTGCAAAAGGGTTTTCTAATGATCAATTACCCTTTAAAATGATAAACTTGGATTAGCTAACACAACGTGCCATTGGAACACAGGAGTGATAGTTGCTGATAATGGGCCTCTGTACGTCTATGTAGATATTCCATTAAAAATCAGCTGTTTCCAGCTACAATAATCATTTACAATATTAACTATGTCTACACTGTATTTATGATCAATTTGATGTTATTGTCACGGACAAAAAAAATTGCGTGTATATGTACACACACACACTTGAAGTCGGAAATACATTTAAACTCAGTTAACAATTCCTGACATTTAATCCTTGTGAAAATTCCCAGTCTTAGGTCAGTTAGGATCACCACTTTTTTTTGAGAATGTGAAATGTCAGAATAATAGGAGAGAGAATTATTTATTTCAGCTTTTATTTCTTTCATCACATTCCCAGTGGGTTAGAAGTTTACATACACTCAATTAGTATTTGGTAGCATTGCCTTTAAATTGTTTAACTTGGGGTCAAACGTTTCAGGTAGCCTTTCACAAGCTTCTCACAATAAGTTGGGTGAATTTTGGCCCATTCCCTCTGACAGAGCTGGTGTAACTGAGTCAGGTTTGTAGGCCTCCTTGCTCGCACGCGCTTTTTCAGTTCTGCCCACAAATTTTCTATAGGATTGAGGTCAGAGCTTTGTGATGGCCACTCCAATACCTTGACTTTGTTGTCCTTAAGCCGTTTTGCCACAACTTTGGAAGTTTGCTTGGGGTCATTGTCCATTTGGAAGACCCATTTGCGACCAAGCTTTAACTTCTTGACTGATACCTTGCAATGTTGCTTCAATATATCCACATAATTTACCTCCCTCATGATGCCATCTATTTTGTGAAGTGCACCCGTCCCTCCTGCAACAAAGCACCCCCACAACATGATAATGCCACCCCCGTGCTTCACGGTTGGGATGGTGTTCTTCGGCTTGCAAGCCTCCCCCTTTTCCTCCAAACATAATGATGGTCATTATGGAATAACAGTCCCAATTTTGGTTCACCAGACCAGAGGACATTTCTCCAAAAAGTACGATCTTTGTCCCCATGTGCAGTTGCAAACCGTAGTCTGGCTTTTTTTATGGGGGCTTTGGAGCAGTGGCTTCTTCCTTGCTGAAGAATTATGTTATGTCGATATAGGACTCGTTTTACTGTGGATATAGATACTTTTTTATCGGTTTCCTCCAGCATCTTCACAAGGTCCTTTGCTGTTGTTCTGGGATTGATTTGAACTTTTCGCACCAAAGTGCGTTCATCTCGAGGTGACAGAACGCGTCTCCTTCCTGAGAGGTATGACGGCTGCGTGGTCCCATGGTTTTTATAACTGCGTACTATTGTTTGTACAGATGAACGTGTACCATCAGACATTTGGAAATTGCTCCCAAGGATGAACCAGATGTGTGGAGGTCTACAGTTTTTTTTCCTGAGGTCTTGGATGATTTATTTTGGTTTTCCCATATTGTCAAGCGAAGAGGCACTGAGGTTGAAAGTAGGCCTTGAAATACATCCACAGGTACACCTCCAATTGACTCAAATGATGTCAATTAGCCTATCAGAAGCATCTAAAGCCTTGACATTTTCTGGTGTTTTCCAAGCTGTTTAAAGGCATAGTCAACTTAGTGTATGTCAATTCTGACCCACTGGAACTGTGATGCAGTGAATTATAAGTGAAATAATCTGTCTGTAAACAATTGTTGGAAATATTACTTGTGTCATGAACAAAGTAGATGTCCTAACCGACTTGCTAAAACTATAGTTTGTTAACAAGAAATTTGTGGAGTGGTTGAAAAACGAGTTTTAATGACTCCAACCTAAGTGTAATGTAAACTTTCGACTTCAAATGTATGTATGTATGTATGTATTGTGTATTATATATATGGTGTGTACATTAAATATATGGTGTGTGTGTGCGCGTCACCTCATGGTAAGTGTCCTCCAGCTCTCCGTCGTAGATCCAGCGGTAGAGGAAGTTGAGGATGGGATGTGACACCAGGCTGAGGATGTGCTGCACCAGAGCTCTCATCTGAGGGTCCCCTGTCTTCCCATAGGCATGGACCGCTGACGCCAGTTCCCCTCCCTTCCTCCCTACACACACACACACAACATTTGAACCACACACAATATTTAAATGGATTCTTTGATGGTACCAATCAGCAGGCGCCACAGACACAACTCTACCTTGGCAGAAGTCAACGAGGGCAGCCAGGGTTTTGAGGCGGACTTTAGGGTCGTAGGTCCAGACTAGGAGACGTCTGAGGGTCAGACTGCTCTCCACTCCCAGGTTCACTCCCTGGTCATCCTCCACCTGCAACTGTCAAACACACCTTTACATGTCCTGTAGCCTACATGGGCTTTTCCTCTTGAAGGGCTAAGAACAAAGTTCATTCACTTGAATAAGGCAGTACAGTGTTTTGAGAGGTAGAGGAAGGTGTGTGTCTTACCTGTGAGTGCAGCACTGCCAGAAGTCTGTAGTACTCCTTCAGTTCCTGATGCAGGGAGGCACAGAAGCTCTGTCCCACCAGGCCAAAGGCTCGGTCCAGACTGCGCGAGTCAGTGTACTTCCTGATCTTGTTGTGGAGCCAGCCCAGCTCAGCCAATCGGCTACTGGTGTCCCTCAGAGACTTACAGAGCACCACCTAGGGACACACTGGAGAAGTTACAACAGGAGCATGCACACACAGGCATAAAATACAGGGAATACTGTGAATATCTGTCAAAGTAACCCATTTAATCTGTGAAGGGGTTGCCAGGTTGGTAGTTAATTATCCCCGTGTGTACCATCTGTCCTGTATGGCTCCCCACAGACACGAGACACTCACAATCGGAAAACAGGCCTCTCCTGCTGCCAGGTTACCATTCAGTCACTCACACACAAGTACGCCACAACCCGCCATGACTACAGCAACACCAAAGTAACAGCAGCTCCGCTCTTCAGCCCAGAATCATGAATAGGAACACATCAGCTGTATTATTAGAGCCCTTTGCCAGTTGGAGGACCATTCCAATTCAATATTCATCCCTTTCACACCCGTTTGTTCAGAATTCATTTCACTTTTTTTTTAAATGGTAGTCAGTGTGGCCCTTGTTTCACAGATTGAAGACATTCGCCAAGAAGCCTGGAGCCAAAGCGGTCTGCAGTCTCTCTCTGCTGACGGAGTCGTCTTATGAGGACGAGGTGTTGATACTCACCGTCTCTACTTTAGACAGAATAATAAAACATGATTGTCTCTAATAATGTTCCATTTCTGTATTCTGTTCTAATTATTCCGGAAACCGTGTTAGATTGAATAGGGCTTATAGCGTAAATGATGACTTCAAAAAGACCTCAGGAAACACCCTTGACGGCTAGATTTGGCTCCAGTGTTCTTGTCCGATACAGTGATCCTAGGCCAGCGCATTGACAGCAGGCTATATAGAACGCTGAGAAGATGAAAGAGCTGAAACAGGTCGACTGTCATTTGTAGGAATATTAGAAGGGAGGAAAGTTGTAATGAATCCTTGATGGATGATAGAGGGACACCATCGATGTGGCTCCTAACCAAAGAGCCAACTATTGATCTGTCAAGCTTTTTACCCCTTTTAGAAACAGATCATCAGCCATGATATCAGCAGCACTACAGCCGAATCTGAAAAACACTGTCGGTCTACAACAGCCTTGATATCAGCAGCACTACAGCCGAATCTGAAAAACACTGTCGGTCTACAACAGCCTTGATGTCAGCAGCACTACAGCTGAATCTGAAAAACACTGTCGGTCTACAACAGCCTTGATGTCAGCAGCACTACAGCTGAATCTGAAAAACACTGTCGGTCTACAACAGCCTTGATGTCAGCAGCACTACAGCTGAATCTGAAAAACACTGTCGGTCTACAACAGCCTTGATGTCAGCAGCACTACAGCTGAATCTGAAAAACACTGTCGGTCTACAACAGCCTTGATGTCAGCAGCACTACAGCTGAATCTGAAAAACACTGTCGGTCTACAACAGCCTTGATGTCAGCAGCACTACAGCTGAATCTGAAAAACACTGTCGGTCTACAACAGCCTTGATGTCAGCAGCACTACAGCTGAATCTGAAAAACACTGTCGGTCTACAACAGCCATGATGTCAGCAGCACTACAGCTGAATCTGAAAAACACTGTCGGTCTACAACAGCCATGATGTCAGCAGCACTACAGCTGAATCTGAAAAACACTGTCGGTCTACAACAGCCATGATGTCAGCAGCACTACAGCTGAATCTGAAAAACACTGTCGGTCTACAACAGCCATGATGTCAGCAGCACTACAGCTGAATCTGAAAAACACTGTCGGTCTACAACAGCCTTGATGTCAGCAGCACTACAGCTGAATCTGAAAAACACTGTCGGTCTACAACAGCCTTGATGTCAGCAGCACTACAGCCGAATCTGAAAAACACTGTCGGTCTACAACAGCCTTGATGTCAGCAGCACTACAGCCGAATCTGAAAAACACTGTCGGTCTACAACAGCCTTGATGTCAGCAGCACTACAGCCGAATCTGAAAAACACTGTCGGTCTACAACAGCCTTGATGTCAGCAGCACTACAGCCGAATCTGAAAAACACTGTCGGTCTACAACAGCCATGATGTCAGCAGCACTACAGCTGAATCTGAAAAACACTGTCGGTCTACAACAGCCTTGATGTCAGCAGCACTACAGCTGAATCTGAAAAACACTGTCGGTCTACAACAGCCTTGATGTCAGCAGCACTACAGCTGAATCTGAAAAACACTGTCGGTCTACAACAGCCTTGATGTCAGCAGCACTACAGCTGAATCTGAAAAACACTGTCGGTCTACAACAGCCTTGATGTCAGCAGCACTACAGCTGAATCTGAAAAACACTGTCGGTCTACAACAGCCTTGATGTCAGCAGCACTACAGCTGAATCTGAAAAACACTGTCGGTCTACAACAGCCTTGATGTCAGCAGCACTACAGCTGAATCTGAAAAACACTGTCGGTCTACAACAGCCATGATGTCAGCAGCACTACAGCTGAATCTGAAAAACACTGTCGGTCTACAACAGCCATGATGTCAGCAGCACTACAGCTGAATCTGAAAAACACTGTCGGTCTACAACAGCCTTGATGTCAGCAGCACTACAGCTGAATCTGAAAAACACTGTCGGTCTACAACAGCCTTGATGTCAGCAGCACTACAGCTGAATCTGAAAAACACTGTCGGTCTACAACAGCCTTGATGTCAGCAGCACTACAGCTGAATCTGAAAAACACTGTCGGTCTACAACAGCCTTGATGTCAGCAGCACTACAGCTGAATCTGAAAAACACTGTCGGTCTACAACAGCCTTGATGTCAGCAGCACTACAGCTGAATCTGAAAAACACTGTCGGTCTACAACAGCCATGATGTCAGCAGCACTACAGCTGAATCTGAAAAACACTGTCGGTCTACAACAGCCTTGATGTCAGCAGCACTACAGCTGAATCTGAAAAACACTGTCGGTCTACAACAGCCATGATGTCAGCAGCACTACAGCCTACAACAGAATCTGAAAAACACTGTCGGTCTACAACAGCCTTGATGTCAGCAGCACTACAGCCGAATCTGAAAAACACTGTCGGTCTACAACAGCCATGATGTCAGCAGCACTACAGCCGAATCTGAAAAACACTGTCGGTCTACAACAGCCATGATGTCAGCAGCACTACAGCTGAATCTGAAAAACACTGTCGGTCTACAACAGCCATGATGTCAGCAGCACTACAGCTGAATCTGAAAAACACTGTCGGTCTACAACAGCCTTGATGTCAGCAGCACTACAGCTGAATCTGAAAAACACTGTCGGTCTACAACAGCCTTGATGTCAGCAGCACTACAGCTGAATCTGAAAAACACTGTCGGTCTACAACAGCCTTGATGTCAGCAGCACTACAGCTGAATCTGAAAAACACTGTCGGTCTACAACAGCCTTGATGTCAGCAGCACTACAGCTGAATCTGAAAAACACTGTCGGTCTACAACAGCCATGATGTCAGCAGCACTACAGCTGAATCTGAAAAACACTGTCGGTCTACAACAGCCTTGATGTCAGCAGCACTACAGCTGAATCTGAAAAACACTGTCGGTCTACAACAGCCATGATGTCAGCAGCACTACAGCCGAATCTGAAAAACACTGTCGGTCTACAACAGCCTTGATGTCAGCAGCACTACAGCTGAATCTGAAAAACACTGTCGGTCTACAACAGCCATGATGTCAGCAGCACTACAGCCGAATCTGAAAAACACTGTCGGTGTACAACAGCCATGATGTCAGCAGCACTACAGCTGAATCTGAAAAACACTGTCGGTCTACAACAGCCATGATGTCAGCAGCACTACAGCCGAATCTGAAAAACACTGTCGGTCTACAACAGCCATGATGTCAGCAGCACTACAGCTGAATCTGAAAAACACTGTCGGTCTACAACAGCCTTGATGTCAGCAGCACTACAGCTGAATCTGAAAAACACTGCCATGATGTCAGCAGCAACAGCCTTGATGTCAGCAGCATGTCAGCAGCATCTACAGCTGAATCTGAAAAACGCTGTCGGTCTACAACAGCCTTGATGTCAGCAGCACTACAGCTGAATCTGAAAAACACTGTCGGTCTACAACAGCCTTGATGTCAGCAGCACTACAGCTGAATCTGAAAAACACTGTCGGTCTACAACAGCCTTGATGTCAGCAGCACTACAGCTGAATCTGAAAAACACTGTCGGTCTACAACAGCCTTGATGTCAGCAGCACTACAGCTGAATCTGAAAAACACTGTCGGTCTACAACAGCCTTGATGTCAGCAGCACTACAGCCGAATCTGAAAAACGCTGTCGGTCTACAACAGCCTTGATGTCAGCAGCACTACAGCTGAATCTGAAAAACACTGTCGGTCTACAACAGCCTTGATGTCAGCAGCACTACAGCTGAATCTGAAAAACACTGTCGGTCTACAACAGCCTTGATGTCAGCAGTACTACAGCTGAATCTGAAAAACGCTGTCGGTCTACAACAGCCTTGATGTCAGCAGCACTACAGCTGAATCTGAAAAACGCTGTCGGTCTACAACAGCCTTGATGTCAGCAGCACTACAGCTGAATCTGAAAAACGCTGTCGGTCTACAACAGCCTTGATGTCAGCAGCACTACAGCTGAATCTGAAAAACGCTGTCGGTCTACAACAGCCTTGATGTCAGCAGCACTACAGCTGAATCTGAAAAACGCTGTCGGTCTACAACAGCCTTGATGTCAGCAGCACTACAGCTGAATCTGAAAAACGCTGTCGGTCTACAACAGCCTTGATGTCAGCAGCACTACAGCTGAATCTGAAAAACACTGTCGGTCGGCCGGTTCTACAACAGCCATGATGTCAGGGAGTCAGCTAGCGATGAAACAGGGTAATCTGCCAATAACTGGTCTAGCTCGTATGGATGGAAGTACGGCGCTGTCTACATGAAACATTTTAGTCATTTAGCAAGACGCTCTTATCCAGAGAGACTTACAGGAGCAATTAGGGTTAAGTGCCTTGCTCAAGGGCACAGACAGATTTGTCACCTAGTCAGCTTGGGGATTCAAACCAGAGACTTTCGGTTTCTGGCCCAATGTTCTGAACCTCTAGCCTACCTACCATGGTGCGTGTAAACACAACACGTTGACTAACTAACATATACGCAGTGTACAAAACATTAGGAATACCTGCTCTCTCCATCACTTGTTAAATCCACTTCAATCAGTGTAGATGAAGGGGAGGAGACAGGTTAAAGAAGGATTTTTAAGCCTTGAGACATGGATTGTGTATGTGTGCCATTCAGAGGGTGAATGCGCCAGACAAAACACTGAAGTGCCTTTGAACAGGGGTGGGGGGTATGGTAGTAGGTGCCAGGCACAGGGTTTTTCACACTCAACAGTTTCCTGTGTGTATCAAGAAGGGTCCACCAACCAAAGGACATCCAGCCAACTTGACAACTGTGGGAAGTATTGGAGTCAACATGGGCCAGCATCCCTGTGGAACGCTTTTGACACCTTGTAGTCCATGCCACGACGAATTGAGGATGTTATGAGGGCAAAAATGGGATGCAACTCAATATTAGGAAGGTGTTCCCTAATGTTTAGTACACTCGGTGAAAGGTCAAATAGCTTATGAAGTTGGTTATCAGTTTTTGCAATCGTCGGGGAAATATTTCAGGAACAAGGTGCACAAACTGAAATACCAAAAGACACCTTGGACATTGTTCACGTATGACCGAATGTTCACGTCACCTTGGAGTCGATCTTGTAGCAGTTGTCTGTGTTGCTCATCTTAATGAACTTGCCGTCGATCCCCTGGAAGACATACAGGATGTCTCTGACCAGTGCAGCCTCACCAACCTCCGCTGGAGAGGAGAAGAAGAACGAGGGATTCAGAAAAACAACAAAAAGTAGGACAACATTAACGAAAGCCATAAAAGTTACAGTACCAGTCAAAAGTTTGGACACCTCATCATTCAATTGTTTTTCTTTATTTATAATATTTTCTACATTGTAGAATAACAGTGAAGACGTCCAAACTATGAAATAACACATATGGAATCATGTAGTAGGCAAAAAAGTCTTGAACAAATCAAAATATATTTTATATTTGTTTAACACTTTTTTGCCTACTACATGATTCCATATGTGTTATTTCATAGTTTTGATGTCTTCACTATTATTCTACAATGTAGAAAATATTACACATAAATAAAAACCCTGGAATGAGTAGGTGCTGTATCTCTCTGTATATATATTTAAGTCAGCCCCCAACCCTGTCAGTGGAGCACCAAGACAAATTAAATACCGGGCAACTAAACGGTTTATGAAATGAGGCAATTATGTGAGGTGGTTCTTCCTGCAGAACAGGAACATTTCATTGCAGACTTGGTACATTTCCCTCCGACCTAATCTCTTTCTGTTTAATATTGAGTATTCAGTTTGCAGAGCCCCTGTGCAGAGAGCAATGTGTCTTTTACCATTACAGGCCACCTGCCCAACTTCTGCCTACGTTACAAAATGTCCTCCAACCGTGAAGCCTGTCCCAACTACACCATGTAGTTCCATACACAAAACGTAGGCTTATACATCCCAACAATGTCAGTCCCCACCCCCAACTCACCAGTGAGGTCCCCGTCATGGCGTGGCCTGGGGGCCCGGGTGGACAGGGGTGAGGGGCCGAGCGGGGCCCGTGAGGTAGGTGCAAGGGCGGAGGAGTTGGGGAGGGCCCACGCCAGCCGAGAGCCCAGCTGCTGCCCTGCTGTCTGGGGTGGGTGTCTGGAGAGAGCAAACATAGAAATGTTTAATGGACCATTTTGGATGTTTACATCCGTGTAACTATAGAAATTTTTTCTCCCCCTCGACATGCATAACTCTTCCCCTATACATGTTGGTTCTCCTAATGCAAACTGTCTTGTAGGACCATTACCACTAATAGCCTGTTAATGAGGGACTCTTGCATTTCGACAGCAGAGAATGGCTTTAGAGTCACACCACTGTAGCGATGCCTCAGCTCCAAATGACTTTTATAGTGTTGATGATGATCCACTCAACCACCCACTAATCAGATACTTACCCTGGCACTAGACGAGTATAGCCAGACTAATTATACACAAGTGCTTGTGGGGTCGTGGAGAAGGACATGCATAATTGATGGTCACAACGGAATGGAAATACCCTGCTACAACAATTGGCTACAAAGAAAAATATTTTTTTAAACATGTCCTACTAATTTAAGACCCCTTCATATTCTGAAGGTTCATTGGTTATGCAGGTGCGGTGCTGAGCTATAAACGCATGCACTCCCTGCGAGTCCACAGGAACAAGACTGAAGAAAGTCTAGAGTCATGTACGACTGACTATGGAGTCCTGGGTGCTGATCGGACAAACAGGGTTCCATCAATTGGTCTTACCCAGCCAGCAGGGGCTGAGGGGTGGGTGTGGGCCCGTTGAGGGAGTACACCCCCAGGCTGCTGATGCCACTGGTGCCCATGCTGGTGGAGATCTGGGAGCCCCCGGGCCCCGAGCGCTCGGGGTAGCTGAGGGGAAGGCTCCCGGGCCGAGTGCAGTAGAACGGGGTGGAGTGGGCGTCCCGGGGGAGGGCCTGGGCAAACAGCGCCCCATAGCTGCCAACCTGGGAATGACACATGCTATCAAATCAATGATGTATCAATTAAATAATCAAATGTGGAATAATATAGAACATTTACTACAATAGCTATTTCTGCTATTAATGGAGTTCTACAGAACTAACATGGCCGCGATGGAATTACTGTTTGTGATGATGCAGTCTGGAGGATAATAATGCTTTCATTTTCTGTATCTACAGTACCAGTCAAAGGGTTTATCTTTATTTCTACTATTTCCAACATTGCAGAAAAATAGTGAAGACATCAAAACTATGAAAAAACACATATGGAATCATGCAGTAACCAACCATTTTTTTATTTTTATAAATCTAAATATATTTTATATTTGAGATTCTTCAAAGTAGCCACCCTTTGCCTTGATGACAGCTTTGCAAACTCTTGGCATCTCTCAACCAGCTTCATGAGGTAATCACCTGGAATGCATTTCAATCAACAGCTGTGCCTTGTTAAAAGTTAATTTGTGGAATTTCTTTCCTTCTTAATGCATATGAGACAATCAGTTGTGTTGTGACAAGGTAGGGGTGGTATACAGAAAATAGCCCTATTTGGTAAAAGACCAAGTCCATATTATGGCAAAAACAGTTCAAATAATCAAAGAGAAACGACAGTCCATCATTACTTTAAGACATGAAGGTCAGTCAATACGGAAAATTGCAAGAACTTTGAAAGTTACTTCAAGTGCAGTCGCAAAAACCATCAAGCGCTATGATGAAACTGGCTCTAATGAGGACCGCCACAGGAAAGGAAGACCCTGAGTTACCTCTGCTGCAGAGGATAAGTTCATTAGAGAGTTACCAGCCTCAAGAAATTGCAGCCCAAATATATGCTTCACAGAGTTCAAGTAACAGACACATCTCAACATCAACTGGTTAGAGAAGACTGCGTGAATCAGGCTTTCATGGTCGAATTGCTGCAAAGAACCCACTACTAAAGGAGACCAATAATAAGAAGAGACTTGCTTGGGCCAAGAAACACGAGCAATGGACATTAGACCGGTGGAAATCTGTCCTTTGGTCTGATGAGTCCAAATTTGAGATTTTTGGTTACAACCGCCGTTTCTATGTGAGAGTAGGTGAACGGATGATCTCCGAATGTGTGGTTCCCACCGTGAAGCATGGAGGAGGTGGTGTGATGGTGTGGGGGTGCTTTTCTGGTGACACTGTCAGTGATTTATTTAGAATTGAAGGCACACTTAACCAGCATGGCTACCACAGCATTCTGCAGTGATACGCCATCCCATCTGGTTTGCACTTAGTGGGACTATCATTTGTTTTTCAACAGGACAATGACCCAACACACCACCACGCTGTGTAAGGGCTATTTGAACAAGAAGGAGAGTGATGCAGTGCTGCATCAGATGACCTGGCCTCCACAATCACTCGATCTCTACCCAATTGAGATGGTTTTGGATGAGTTGGACCGCAGATTGAAGGAGAAGCAACCAACAGGTGCTCAGCATATGTGGGAACTCCAACAAAACTGTTGGAAAAGCATTCCAGGTGAAGCTGGTTGAGAGAATGCCAAGAGTACAAAGTGGTCATCAAAGCAAATGGTGGCTACTTTGCAGAATCTAAAATCTAAAATATATTTGGATTTGTTTAACAGTTTTTTGGATACTACATGATGCCATGTGGGTTATTTCATAGTTCTGATGTCTTCACTATTATTCTACAATGTAGAAAATAGTAAAAAATAAACAAAAACCCTGGAATAAGTAGCTGTATCCAAACTGTTGACTGGTACTGTATATATAGCTATGGTTGGTTAGTGTGTGTGTGTGTGTGTGTGTGAGAACTATGGTGTAATGACAAGTATACCCACCCTGGACGGTTTCCTGGGGTCCTCACATAGACTGAGCAGCAGGTATAAGACAGACCACCTGTGTTTCAGCACCCCCTGTTAACGGAAAGCAAAACACAGATTCTCAATGGGTTCTCCTTTCAAAGCCAATACAAGTATGCATATGCACCAGGGTATTTGGAACAGAAGACTGACCTGAGTCTGCAGCTTTCTGTGGAGCTCAGAGAACAGGGCAGCGTCACCCTCTCTCCTCTGCTTCAGCACTGGAGAACCAAAGGACAAGACAAACAGAATCAGACCACTAAATAAACTGACATAGACCAATTCCAAAAACACAAGTTGATTAAAAGGGGCTCAACTCCACTCCGAAAAAGGGTAAGTGCTTTTTTTTTACTTTACTATGCTTAGCGATCGATAAGATGGTCAATAGTGGCATTACTCCGACTACAAACAAAATGTATTGAGATTTACTATTATGGAGACTCTTAACAACCGTATTTCTTTATTGTCAAATGTACCTTTAACACGAGACAGAAAAGCTCTACTGGGAAAACAACAACAAAAGACCACATTAACAAAGGATGCATGTTTGCAAAGGTAACAGAGAAAGCGCAAACCAGTGATGTGCAGATGCCACTTTCGACTGTCGAGATGGACCCTCAAAGAGGATTCACGCAGCAAACCTGTCCAGTTTAGGTCACTCCCATTATTGTATCTATTAATAGGTCATAGGTCACTCACGTTCTTTTTTGATCTTCTCTGACACTAGGAACTCATCCCTCTCAATGGTGGGAGCATAGTTACTCCCGACGACTCTCACAGCATACTGGAACTGGTGGGCTACTTCAGCTGAAATGTGAAATAGGGTTGAGTTGAAGTATCGAGCATGGAATATCGGCTTTTCCTAAACCATGTCACGACTGGTGAATGAATCTTTCAGACTGGTTCAAATCTTACAGATGCAGAACGTTTCCCCTAAATCAGTAGCTGGCTCCCAATCTTACACTTTCTGGTAGTCACAAAACGTGAAGAAACATGCCTTCAATTGTGCAGGCAATACTACCACATTTACATAGAAAAATAGCCGAAATGTCCCTTGTCTATCACCAATGTTTCCAATATATAATATATATATATACTGCTCAAAAAAATAAAGGGAACACTTAAACAACACAATGTAACTCCAAGTCAATCACACTTCTGTGAAATCAAACTGTCCACTTAGGAAGCAACACTGATTGACAATAAATTTCACATGCTGTTGTGCAAATGGAATAGACAACAGGTGGAAATTATAGGCAATTAGCAAGACACCCCCAATAAAGGAGTGGTTCTGCAGGTGGGGACCACAGACCACTTCTCAGTTCCTATGCTTCCTGGCTGATGTTTTGGTCACTTTTGAATGCTGGCGGGGCTTTCACTCTAGTGGTAGCATGAGACGGAGTCTACAACCCACACAAGTGGCTCAGGTAGTGCAGCTCATCCAGGATGGCACATCAATGCGAGCTGTGGCAAGAAGGTTTGCTGTGTCAGTCAGCGTAGTCAACACCGTGCAGGACGTTTGGCATTTGCCAAAAAAACACCAAGATCGGCACTGGCGCCCTGTGCTCTTCACAGATGAAAGCAGGTTCACACTGAGCACATGTGACAGAGTCTGGAGACGCCGTGGAGAACGTTCTGCTGCCTGCAACATCCTCCAGCATGACCGGTTTGACGGTGGGTCAGTCATGGTGTGGGGTGGCATTTCTTTGGGGGGCCGCACAGCCCTCCATGTGCTCGCCAGAGGTAGCCTGACTGCCATTAGGTACCGAGATGAGATCCTCAGACCCCTTGTGAGACCATATGCTGGTGCGGTTGGCCCTGGGTTCCTCCTAATGCAAGACATTGCTAGACCTCATGTGGCTGGAGTGTGTCAGCAGTTCCTGCAAGAGGAAGGCATTGATACTATGGACTGGCCCGCCCGTTCCCCAGACCTGAATCCAATTGAGCACATCTGGGACATCATGTCTCGCTCCATCCACCAACGCTACGTTGCACCACAGACTGTCCAGGAGTTGGCAGATGCTTTAGTCCAGGTCTGGGAGGAGATCCCTCAGGAGACCATCCGCCACCTCATCAGGAGCATGCCCAGGCGTTGTAGGGAGGTCATACAGGCACGTAGAGGCCACACACTACTGAGCCTCATTTTGACTTGTTTTAAGGACATTACATCAAAGTTGGATCAGCCTGTAGTGTGGTTTTCCACTTTAATTTTGAGTGTGACTCCAAATCCAGACCTCCATGGGTTGATACATTTGATTTCCATTGATAATTTTTTTGTGATTTTGTTCAACTAAGTATTTAATAAGAATATTTCATTTATTCAGATCTAGGATGTGTTATTTTAGTGTTCCCTTTATTTTTTTGAGCAATATATATATGTATGTGTGAACTTACTCTGCCGATTGTCTATGGTGTTGGTACTTGAGACAAAATATCCACAGGAAAGTATTATTAAAATTACTTCAAAACGCGGTTCTGTGTGTGTTTGCTCATGATCAAAGGCACGTGACAAGACGGTAAGTACATGCATACTAACAGGTGTTAACATGGTTTTGAGCATGTGCCAGGTGATAGAAAATTAAACTTCAGTACCTGCGCTCTTAAAAGTCGGGTAAACAATACTTTCGGGTGAATATTTTGTCTCATATTTCGAGCAGCTGAAAGACTAGCTGCACAGACAACCGGTATAGTAAGTTCAAACGTAATTGTATTGTATTCAACAACGATTGTGCAGTGCTTTGTTTCAGACTGTATACTAAGAATTGGTATCAAAGTCAGATTTATTAGGCAAACTTTCTGGCAGCCTGGCAAGCCAAGCTAGCTATCCCTAACTAGCTAACTTACTTGAACTAGGCGTGGTTGAACTGTTGTCAACCGTATCTGCAGCTACCTATATGTAGCTATGACACACTTTTGGTAGTTAGCTAGTTAAAGCCTTGGATGTAGCCATCACCTAAATACAAACAAGGGTCGAGCTAACGTTAGCTAGATGGCTAGCTAGCTGGGGTCCATGCATAGCCTACCATCTCTGATTCCCCATCTCATCTACCATCTCTTTGGCTGGCTAGGTGTACAGTTACTAGCTAGCCTAAGCTAACTAGCATTGGCTGTCACACAAACTTGACTTAACTAAAAACGTAGTTAGCTACTGTAGCTAGATGGCGAGCTGAACGCTGGTATACAACTGTTATATCAGCATCACTGTTAAATGTTAGCTAGCTAGTAACAGACCAGGCTAGCTGCACATAACCGCGCCTGGGCAATCTAACTAGCTAGCATCATAGCTACCTTCGCTCTTTCCAGTGATCCTGCAGCAAAGACTTTGGAGGAGGACGTTGGGGGACTTTTGATCTAGGGCAGCCATTGCGTTGCAGTCTTTAGTTTTCCTTATCAGACACCAGCGATGCAGTTGTACCCACTACGATTGTTCTTGCTTTGGGGTTTCACTCTCAGTAACAGCCATTTTAACGGAACCCGCCGAAAGCGTCCTGACTGGAGGCGTTGCTAGCAAGAAGAGATGGGGAAAAATAAATGAAAATATTACCCTCCAAAACAAGGCAATGGCGCTAAAGGTTCCCATCTCAGTTGTTCCTAGCCTTCGCCCCATGCTTATGGTGGTCAAATTGTAAGTTAAGTAGAGAGCTAGTTGACTGTTAATTTTGAAATACATTTTCAATGTTAATTTAAAAAATATATATTGGAATTAATTGCAATGAAATACAGCCGTATCGAAAGACAGTTATTTTGCATTTCAGAACCAGGAGTGTGGACAGTTCCCAGACTTTGGGTACAAGGCAAGCATTTCATGACCCAAGTAGTGGACAACTCTCTGTCTCTCTCTGTCTCTCTGTCTCTCTGTCTCTCTGTCTCTGTGTCTCTGTCTCTCGCTCTCACTCTCAATTCAATTTCAATTCAAGGGCTTTATTAGCATGGGAAGCATCAGTTAACATTGCCAAAGCAAGTGAAGTAGATAATAAATAAAAGTGAAATGAACAATGCAAATGAACAATAAACATTACACTCACAAAAGTTCCAAAATAATAAAGACATTTAAAATGTTGTATAGTATGTCAATATACAGTGTTGTAACGATGTGCAAATAGTTAATGTACAAAAGGGAAAATAAATAAACATAAATATGGGTTGTAATTTACAATGGTGTTTGTTCTTCACTGGTTGCCCTTTTCTTGTGGCAACAGGTCACAAATCTTGCTGCTGTGATGGCACACTGTGGTATTTCACCCAGTAGAAATGGGGTGTTTATCAGAATTGGGTTTGTTTTCAAATTCTTTGTGGGTCTGTGTAATCTGAGGGAAATATGTGTCTCTAATATGGTCATACATTGGGCAGGAGTTTAGGAAGTGCAGCTCAGGTTCCACCTCCTTTTGTGGGCAGTGTGCACATAGACAGACTTGGCTCTCAAGAGAAGACCGGCTAAGGCGTTCTTTCTCAATAGCAAGGCTATGCTCACTATGTCTGTGCATAGTCAAAGCTTTCCTTATGTTTGGGGCAGTCACATTGGTCAGGTATTCTGCCACTGTGTACTCTCTGTTTAGGGCCAAACTAGTTCTAGTTTGCTCTGTTTTTTTGTTCATTCTTTCCAATGTGTTAAGTAATTATCTTTTTGTTTTCTTATGATTTGGTTGGGTCTAATTGTGTCGCTGTGCTGGGGCTCTGTGGGGTCTGTGTTTGTGAACAGAGCCCCAGGACCAGCTTGCTTAGGGGACTCTTCTCCAGGTTCCTCTCTCTGTAGGTGATGGCTTTGTTATGGAAGGTTTGGGAATCGCTTCCTTTTAGGTGGTTGTAGAAATGTCTCTTTTCTGGATTTTGATAATTAGTGGGTATCGGGCCTAATTCTGCTCTGCATGCATTATGTGGTGTTTTATGTTGTACACTGAGGATATTTTTTGCAGAATTCTGCATGCAGAGTCTCAATTTGGTGTTTGTCCCATTTAGTGAATTATTGGTTGGAAAGCGGACCCCAGACCTCACAACCATAAAAGGGCAATAGGTTCTATAACTGATTCAAGTCGCTCTCTCTCAATTCAATTAGCTTTATTGGCATGACTATGTCCCTCATTATATGGCAGGCAGCGATGTAGTGTGCTGCCAACACACACCTCTCTGCGTCCTCCCGCAACAGGACAGTTAGCCTATCCTCATCAGAGAGGTCTTTGAAACCTTGAGAAAGGGTTTCAAATTTGGTGAAATGACACTCTCTAATTGTTTTAAATTTGTGACATTTTGTCAGGAAATACAGCTCTGTTTTGGGTTTTGCTGTGGTGCAGTGGTTGCACAGCTTTTCCTCTACTGGGTGCCATGTTTTGTTATGACTGTGTTGTAATTTGGCTTGATCTGATTGATTGGATGTTCTGGCCCTGAGGCTTCAGTGTGTTAGTAGAGCAGGTTTGTGAACTCTCTCTTTCTCCCTCTCACAAACACACTTTTTGATTGAAGTTTATTGTAGCCTGCACGTGCCAAAATGAATTAGGCTTTATGGTCCAAAACTTTACCATAGTTCGCTGCCATGCATTAATGGAGAATTTGCCATTCAATTTTGTTTCTAACTCTTAGTGCAACAGTTTTGTGAATTAGTTAAGAACATCTATAGGATTGGACCCTTTTCCCCAAAAATGTTTACCTAAAATGACATGCCCAAATCTAACTGTCTGTAGATCAGGCCCTGAAGCAAAGATGTGCATATTCTTGGTACCATTTAAAATGAAACACTTTGAAGTTTGTGGAAATGTGAAATGAATGTATTAGAATATAACACATTAAATCTGGTAAAAGATAATACAAAGAAAAAAACCATCATCTTTGAAATGGAAAAGAAAGGCCATAATGTATTATTCCAGCCCAGGTGCAATTTAGATTTTGGCCACTAGATTGCAGCAGTGTATGTGCAAAGTTTTAGACTGATCCAAGGAACCATTGCATTTCTGTTCAAAATGTTGTATCAAGACTGCCCAAATGGGCCTAATTTGTTTATTAATAACTTTTCATGTTCAAAACTGTGCACTCTCCTCAAACAATAGCATGGTATTCTTTCACTGTAATAGCTACTGTACATTGGACAGTGCAGTTAGATTAATAAGAATATAAGCTTTCTGCCAATATCAGATATGTCTATGTCCTGGTAAATGTTCTTGTTACTTACAACCTCATGCTAATCGCATAAATCTACATTAGCTCAACCATCCGCAGGGGACCCACCAATCCTGAAGAAGTTTTAAGCGATTCTGCTGAGAAAAGACATGAGCATGCATGCCTGACCGAAGCTGATACATTCCAGTTGGTAAGTGTGTGACACTAGAGTGCGCAAGCGCTTATGGCTCCCAGTGACGTAGCCTATGATGGAAGAAAAACTGCTATTTCCCACAGCGGAGAGCCAAGAAGATTACCGGCGCGAGGAAGGTGAGCGAGAGAAGGCAGGAGAGGAAAAAGAAGACGCTACTTCTGACTAGTAGAAGTAGGGGACTTTGCGTCTGACACATTAGGGAAAAAAATACCGCACTGGCTGCTGAATCATAGACTAACATGTCAGCATATGAATGAAACCAGAACTATGAAAGCGCGTGGACATTTGAGCTTTACCTTTCATAGAGAGACAAATAGGTGACTGATCGTATAGGATTACAATAGTCGCACCCAGACTATTATAGTTATTAGGCAGAAAAAGGGGACCGTCCGAAAGTCATGGAGTATAGAGTAGAAATAAAAAATTAGCTAGCGTCAAAAGATTAAAGAAGACGGCCAAAAAGAAATTGCTTGGAGCAGCTGGAACCTGTTAAAGAATGGATTTTAGCTCTATTCGCAAGTTCATCACCAGATGGGTAAGTAGCCTATTGCACTAAATTACTTTCTTGGGATCCATTTGGTTGTGCCAAAACAAAAGTATATGGGGTCTAGGCTACCAACTTGTTGGTCAGGTGGTTGCGGCTTTTACAGTCTATTCTCAATGAAACATTGTTGCGTTTCTATGAACAATTATGCATTTCCTATGTTGCCCTATACACTCGTACCCATATACCGGTTGAAATGGCAGATTTCCGCACTAATAAGCTCCTAAATTGGAACGTAGTGGCAGTACAGGAACACTCTATACATGACGTCAGAGCTCTGGCTATGCACTTCACAGCGCTGTGTGGGTTTTGACTGACAGCCTTCCTGAATTTGAGGACCACGCACGACAAAATATTGCCTCTATCCCACCCGCTAATTGGGCAACATTTGCAAATGTTTTGTTGTCTGAATAAATTAAGATAACTTAATAATGTATTTTGAAATATGAGACATTGAGGATTATAGTAAATACCGCGTTGATGTCATACAGGCAAGCCAATCAGTGAGTCCAAATGTGAACTTCACATTTCGAAATTATAAAACTCATGTCATATACAGTGTCAACGTTTATGACCATTATGTTTTATGTACAGTTACAATATGACATGTCGTCATACTCTTTGTTGTTCTGAACAGAATGAGACTTTGTTTATTATGAAGAAAATGTGTCTTGGCACACGCACCCGAATGCACCAATGACTCCTTTCTATGTACACCAAAAGTACGATTTGTTTCTCTGAATTGCCTCGTAAAAGCTGTTAGATCGTATTTTATAACTTAGCTAGTCATGTTGGCAATAGAACAAGCTTTCAAATCATGCCCACCTGACCTAAATTGCGATTTATAACGGACCGTTTTTGGGTTGTGTAAACAAACAGTAATTGTGTGATGGCGGCGATTCAGGTGTGTTCCAAATTAAAGAATTACAAGTGTGCTTGCTCTAGTTCCTCAACGTCACAGCTAGGAGAGCAAAAAAATACCTTATAGTTGAAGACTCTTCTTTGAGTCATTAAAAGTGCATTGAAATTGCTTAGGAACTGTTCACACTTTGGAGAGGTGTGGTTACTTGGAGACACCAGTTAGTCCTCTCACTCAAACGTTGTTTATGTTGCACCTACCCCACATTTTCCAGGAATAGTCTTATCAGGTTACTGAATGTGTCCAGAGTATTTTCAGATTTCGTTATCAACAAATGTGGTGTAAATGCACATAAAATCAAGTGTAATGTTGATGTTGTTTGGTTGTCAGGTGAGCTGTTGTGTACTCATCTTTCGTCTCATCATTTTCTTCAAACTG
Source organism: Oncorhynchus nerka (assembly GCF_034236695.1). Classification (NCBI taxonomy): domain Eukaryota; kingdom Metazoa; phylum Chordata; class Actinopteri; order Salmoniformes; family Salmonidae; genus Oncorhynchus; species Oncorhynchus nerka. Next base: position 64,822,547 of record NC_088400.1, on the reverse strand, counting down.
TTCCCTTTCAGTTGCTACAATGGTTATGCATTTTAATATTTATTCTGTAAGAAACATTTCAATTTAGCCCTATCCATATCGGCCAATTCCCTAGAGTGTAAAGGGTTAAATAGGCTACATCATAACAATTCAAATAAATTAAGCAAGGAGTTTGTAATGGGTCGGTTTAAACTATTTGAATTGAACAATGTCACTATTGTCTTGACTCTGTAAGGTGAAGTGTGGACTCCCTCTTAGAATACGGAAAGAGCAAACCATCATAGTTGCATTTAAACCACAATTGAAGTCTATAGGGTTCTACAATTGTTCCTCGAGCTTAACAGAGTAGTCACTTGTAGCCTATTAGATTTGTGTATGTAATTTACAGCCTAGTTGCTGACAAAATCATTTATTGATATATGGTTGTCTTCTGTCGTCACCAGGAACCTGTGCTGACTGCTGATACAGCATCAATGTCACCTCATGTCTTTTTCATGAAATAGATTATGATATAAGCGCACATTGGTTGGCAGATAGGATAAAGTCAAACTGATGTGCGCAATGACAGACGTAATTGACAGCACACGCCAAACCATCAATTCAGTACGTTTTAATTTAGGAAGAATAATGACTGAAAACTGAATCATTGACTGAAATGTAAACGTAACAATAATGGAATTGAACTCATGAGGTAGAGACCCCTGGTAAAGTTCTGTAAAACAATAAGATCCCAACAGTGCAAATACACACTTCTACCAATTGATTTATGTTCTGTGTTGCATGTTAAAAGATTAAGCAAAAATATTTCAGATATCCATAAACCACCTGTTCATAAGTTTACATCAGAGGAGGCTGGTGGGAGGAGCTATAGGAGGACAGGCTCATTGTAATGAATGGAATAAATGGAACGGATTCAAACATGGTTTCCATATGTTGGATGTGTTTTGATACCGTTCTATTCCAGCTCTTACAATGAACACATCCTCCTATAGCTCCTCCCACCAGCCTCCACTGGTTTACCTAAAGCAAACAAACACTCCTTCTGTCTTAATGACCAGGCAGGAACACATCCCATTACCACACATTAGACCAATATGTCTAGCATAGTTTTGTGGAGACTTCGTAATCCAGTGGTTTTAGGGCTGATGTGTGCTGCTGGGGGAATCAATAGCGGAGACTATGGGCTGAGGGTTATCCAGTTCAGTACAGTAATGCGTGTTTGGCGCTAATCCAGAGGGCTGCTCCCATGAGGCCACGGGGTCAGAGGCATTTGAAGAAGCTTATGGACATATTACTGACTGTAGCCATTAACTGAATGAATGAGACATAGCGTGGTGCTCTCAGGTATTAAAGGGTAGCTGCCCAGTGCACACACCTGGCTCTCTGGGCTTAATATGCATACTGCTTATAGATCTGAATTGTGGCAGAGAGAAACTTCAGTTTATTCCATTTTGTGCTTCAGTGATTATTTGTGATGAATGGATCACCTCAATAACATGGCATCTTTGGCTCAACAACAAAACTACACAGAACATCAATGGACTAGTCGGGGTATACATGCGAGTCGTCCAGCGCGTCACCTCTGAAGGCCATGACTGTAGCCGCGTGTTGAGACGTGTGTTTATCAGCAAACAGACGGGCTGACAGACAGACAGACTCTGATTCACACAGCCTCGCTCTGTTGAGAGATGATGGGCGTGAATTAAAGAATAGCAAATAGTGATGTTGTCTTGGTGATTGGCTATAAAACTATATCCATAGGACTTCACCACATACATGACTATTGAATAACATACTGTAACTTTTGATAGGCATCAATGGTATCTATTAGAGAGCAGTCCTGTGACCGTGAGTAGAGGGAGGCAAGCCCTTGGATGCAGTACGCACTGGGTTAGTTAGTCACGAGGGGACTGTGGAGAGAGCGGACTGTGGAGAGAGCGAGAGTGTAATGTGTAACGAAAAGCTCGGGCCCCCCTGAACTTTGATCTAATGCGTAGTAATGCTGTCTGGCGTTAGGAGAAAAGAGGAGGAGAAAAAGAGGAGAGGAGAAGATTTTTACACACACACTCACACACACAGTTATGCAAGTGTACCTTTTTTAGGTTGACAATTTCAAATTGTCATTCCCGCAAAAGTGTTCAAAGGCAGCACTGTAATCTTTGTAGCTGTCAGTTTGCACAAGGTGCCCGCTGTTCCTCTCCTGGTTGTCTTTTTATGCATTTTTCCACCATCTCCTCCTTGTCAACATGTCATGATTCTGTCATCAGTCTCAGCCAATGACATCTGTTCGCTATTCAATTATTTGGTTCCCGCAGCAGCTACTCTTCCCTATTCCTGAGGGTTCACTCAAAACACAAGTACAAAATCATACACATACACAGAAACATAGAAACAACAACAGCATAGAGACAGTAATGCATTATTCATTAACACGAAGGTGAGCGATGAAACATGTATGAAGCAGATCGGGCGACCGACCGACAGACAGACACAAGCACATAGGAACAGTAACACACTGGTCAATACTAGAAAGGTGGGACTGAGCCTGAAACTCTCGGGCCGTGGCTGTTTGGCTGCTGACTAATCAGCTCGTCTGGACAGGAAGTCTCTCTCCTGCTGACTTCCTGTCTCCTGGGGATTAGGTGAGGAGTGGGGGAGCTCTCTCTCTCTCTCTCTCTCTCTCTCTCTCTCTCTCGCTGTCCACATAGATAGATAATCTCATTTATACTCGCCAGGGGGAGGGACCTTAATGAAACACTAGAACCATGTCATGATATAATGGGATCATGTTGTTGAGAGGTGATTATGAGGTGAATATACACACATGTAAATGATCATATCTGACTGCACAATGGATCTCTCCAACTGGGACAAGAAGATATTGAATTAACTTGCTTTGAAAGGGAAACTCATGAGCATGTAATGTTACCATTATGTAATGTAGCCTATACTCTGTTATATTATATGTACTGTATAGCATGTTCTTAGTGTTTCATTATTCCTGATAGTAATACAGTACTACAGCATCTGTGTCCACCAGTGGGATACTTACACACGGTCTACTGCCTATGTATGGTGTTGTGACTGTTGTGCTGTGTTTCTAGGGACAGAACGGGACAGGAGGGACGTTTTGGGATTAGTAGGATCTGAGCTAAACGGATAACGGGCCATGACACCACTTGTCGTTAGTGTTTAGACTTAGGATCCGGTCAGGGGTTTCTAAAGTTCACACAAACATTTTATCTGATCAAAAAATATTTGTTTTTGTTGTTGTGCAAATTCCATCAATTCAAAAGCTGTACTGTACATTACAATATGATGTAATATGCTTGGCCTCTTTAAAACCATTTTTCTGAGATAAAGAAAAATAAGCTCATTTCCTTGAAGTAGACTTGATGCATGAAAATACTATGCAACTCTCAATGGACATGAGTACGTATTTCCCCTGAAGACCTCACTCATAGAGCTTTGACTCAAGCTTCCCGTATTGATCTAGCTGTAGCCAGGTTAAATAGCAGGTATTATGACTGTGTGAGCTGTGTAATCACAGTGTTATCACACCTCGCTGCACCCACCCCTCTGTGTCTCTCGGTCCAGGGTCTTTCAGCCAGGTGGTAATAACATATGACTTAACACCCTCATACTGTACGTGTGTCTCTGTGCGGACAGACGGGGCTACTTCTTGAACAGGGATCCACAGAGCTCCTCCTTAATCCATTTTGTCTTGTTGCTCTCCTTTAAGTATCCAGTTAATTCCTTTCCATCCAATAACAATAACATTCTACTTTCCATTCATTTGGTTCCAACATGGTGCCCATCATAATTCTAGAATCTCAAAGCAAGTTGACCACCAAACTCTGTATATCTTTGGCCCTGCCTATAACTATTGAGCTGCTACAGCTCCAGTATTACCAACCGTACTGCTGAGTATCAACCTACACACGGAGGGCCCTGTGGACCAAGAGGCTGATGATGGATTGCAGTGATTTAACGAAGCAGAAAAGGCCACATCAGGAGAGATTGAGCCAGTGAGTGGTTGAACTTGGTAATGTTCCACGTGTTGGTTGCAGGCCCTTGGATGGGAACACTAAATCAAATCCAATCAAATGTATTTATATAGCCCTTTGTACATCAGCTGATATCTCAAAGTGCTGTACAGAAACCCAGCCTAAAACCCCAAACAGCAAGCAATGCAGGTGTTGAAGCACGTTGGCTAGGAAAAACTCCCTAGAAAGGCCAAATCCTAGAGAGGAACCAGGCTATGAGGGGTGGCCAGTCCTCTTCTGGCTGTGCCGGGTGGAGATTATAACAGAACATGGCCAAGATGTTCAAATGTTCATACATGACTAGCATGGTCAAACAATAGGTCTGGGACTGGTGGCACGTCCGGGGAACAGGTCAGGATTCCATAGGCAGAACAGTTGAAACTGGAGCAGCAGCACGACCAGGTGCTGATAAAGAGTGCTGATAAAGGGGGGCATAACCCTTAATGCCGCCCCCCTCAGAGAATCAGGTCTCACTACACAGCACACACTCATTCTTTAGAGATCACACAGAGACAGGAACATTGCTCAGGTGCATCTCAAAAGGTTGAAATGGATTTGGGCTCAATTCAATCCAATCTCAATGACAGTACTCCCTTACTTTTAGCAGTGTTTTGTTATTAGGTCACTGGTCCCAGAGCCCAGAGGGAGCTGCTCAAAACCTGTTCCATGTGATCCAACTGAAACGGTTCTAATCTACAGTGATGTCAGGATGAAAGTAGCCCAGCACGACACATTCATAAAACTGAATGTAGATAGAAATGTGATAGAACACTGTATGATAGAACATTGTCCATTCTACACAATACATTTCTATGTGGAGGGATCGTTCAGGACTGCACGCTCAGCCTGGAAATACATTATGAAAGAGAGAGAGAGAAAGAGCTTGACATTCCCTTTGATCTATTATGACTGATATTAATCAGATTATTGACGAGCAACTAGTTACAAATGGACGTCCCTCCTCACGGTCCCCTGCTGGGATGGAAATGAGGAGCTAATGGTTAAATAATTGTCAGAATTCTTGAAGAATGTGCCATGACAACTTGGAGACACACTGCCTGTCCTTGGAATAAATTGTGTGAATGAGTGTACGATGGGGAGAGGGGGGTGTCTTGAGCCTCCTTGAAACAGACTGTCACTGAGTAAAAGAGGAAGAGATGGAGAGAGGAGATGAAAGAGAGGGGGGAGTGGCTGAGGGCACAGGTGGCAGCTTTATTTCACGGCTGATAGGGAGCTAATGAAACACACTGAGGCGTAGTACTATTTTATCCACTGTGTCAACACCATAGGTGAGAGCCGTGGTGCAGCTTACCATAATATAGATCCTCCTCCTGTTCCCACAGTGACGACCAAGGACATCAGGGTTCATGCACCCAGCTCTCTGGCCCGTGTCCGGACGAGCGGAGCGGAAAACCAGTGTGTGATCCCCTTTTAAAAAAACCTTTTCAGGGTTATAATGGAGCACAAAGACTAGTTCGATTAGAAGTTAATGGTTGGTTCTATAGACGTCACGCTGCTGATGTGTTTAGGCTGTGACCTCTGACCTTTCAACATTGGTTGTCGTCATAGAAAACATTTTAAACACTCATGTGATTGACTGTCTATGGCTTGTCTGTCATACATAATGTACAAGAAAGGTCGTCTGAAAACTAGAACAAAGACATGGCAGTCTGAATTTGAACTTTGGTCTTCATCACGTAAGGATGTGTTCTCTGCAGCAGAAAACTGTCAAAGTGTCATTCTGTTTTGACATGAAAAACACACACCATCTCCTATTAATCAAAGATAATGATATTTTCCTGAATTGTACCATGTTCTAACAAGATCCTGCTACAACTCTGTTGTCTCTGATCATCAGAGGAAGACCTCAGTCTCACAGAGGAAGACCTCAGTCTCACAGAGGAAGACCTCAGTCTCACAGAGGAAGACCTCAGTCTCACAGAGGAAGACCTCAGTCTCATAGAGGAAGACCTCAGTCTCATAGAGGAAGACCTCAGTCTCATAGAGGAAGACCTCAGTCTCACAGAGGAAGACCTCAGTCTCAGAGGATGACCTCAGTCTCATAGAGGAAGACCTCAGTCTCATAGAGGAAGACCTCAGTCTCACAGAGGAAGACCTCAGTACAGAGGAAGACCTCAGTCTCACAGAGGAAGACCTCAGTCTCACAGAGGAAGACCTCAGTCTCACAGAGGAAGACCTCAGTCTCAGAGAGGAAGACCTCAGTCTCATAGAGGAAGACCTCAGTCTCATAGAGGAAGACCTCAGTCTCACAGAGGAAGACCTCAGTTTCACAGAGGAAGACCTCAGTCTCAGAGGATGACCTCAGTCTCATAGAGGAAGACCTCAGTCTCATAGAGGAAGACCTCAGTCTCACAGAGGAAGACCTCAGTCTCATAGAGGAAGACCTCAGTCTCATAGAAGAAGACCTCAGTCTCACAGAGGAAGACCTCAGTCTCACAGAGGAAGACCTCAGTCTCAGAGGATGACCTCAGTCTCATAGAGGAAGACCTCAGTCTCACAGAGGAAGACCTCAGTCTCACAGAGGAAGACCTCAGTCTCACAGAGGAAGACCTCAGTCTCATAGAGGAAGACCTCAGTCTCATAGAGGAAGACCTCAGTGTAGACAGAGGGATTTTGTTTCCCTGGAGTACTGGGTCATTGGATCATCATGTGACCGCCCATCAGCCAGGAGGCCTGGGGTGAGACAGCAGCATTACACACTCACAGGAAAAGGGGAGAGGTTTCGTGGACTGAAACCAGTAACGAGAGAGAGAAGGGTTGGGGAATGAGAGAGAGGCTTTATAATAACGTGGTGATGGAAGTCTAATTGAATTGTCTGGGTAATAAAAACAATCTCTTCATGCTCTGAACTGTGGTTGAGTGGATTGTGAGGACATGGAAAGTGCTGGAATGGGGGCTTTCTGAGGTCATTGTGTCACCACTGACTAAAGTAGACTTAAATATACACTGAGTGTACAACACATTAGGAACTCCTTCCCCCCCTTGCCACAGAACAGCCTTAATTAATCGGGGCATGGACGCCTAAAAGGTGTCAAAAGCGTTCCTAGGGGATTGTATCAAGTTGGCTGTATGTCCTTTGGGTGGTCGACCTTTCTTGATACACACAGGAAACTTGCGCCTGACACCTACTACTATACCCCGTTCAAAGGCAGTTCAATATCTTGTCTTGCCCATTCACCCTCTGAATGGCACGTGTACACAATTCATGTCTCAATGCTTAAAAATCCTTCTTTAACCTGTCTCCTCACCTTCATCTACACTGATTGGGGGGGATTTAACAAGTAAATGAATAAGGGATCATAGCTTTCATGCAGAGCTGCTGTGAAGGAAGTTGTCAAAGAAGTGAGTTTGTGTTTATACAGGAACTCCTGACCCCACCTACCTTCAAACAATCATTATAGCTATACGAAACCTCACCTTGTGCAATTGGGTCCTGAACTTCCTGATGGGCCACCCCCAGGTGGTGAAGGTAGGAAACAACATCTCCACTTCGCTGATCCTCAACACTGGGGCCCCACAAGGGTCGCTCTGTCATTGCTCATCCATATATTTATATTCTTATTCCATTTTTTTACTTAGATTTGTGTGTATTAGATAGTTGTTGGGGAATTGTTAGATATTGCTGCACCGTCGGAACTAAAAGCACAAGTATTTTGTCAGACTCGCAATAACATCTGCTAACCGTGTGTATGTGACCAATAACATCTGCTAACCGTGTGTATGTGACCAATAACATCTGCTAACCATGTGTATGTGACCAATAACATCTGCTAACCGTGTGTATGTGACCAATAACATCTGCTAACCATGTGTATGTGACCAATAACATTTCATTTGATTCACCTGGTCAGTCTGTCATGGAAAGAGCAGGTGACCTTAATGTTTTGTACATTCAGTGTATGTATGTGTGTGTATATCTGTGTCATATCCTGTGATCAAATATCACAGATGATCGTATTCGTTGTCCACATATTGTGAGTGGGCTGAGGCACCGTAATGATACAAGTATTACAATTCGCTTCATTGCCTAATCTGATCTCACAAAGACATTCTTTTTCAACTTTTACTTTGCGAGCTCCGTGAACTTCAGAACAGATTTCCATTGTTTCAGTATCACTTCCCTACCAGGTCCTTTTGTCTCTGCGTGCTTAGAAATCCCTCAGTCTAGGTCTGTAATCTGCTAAATGATCTATTTAAAGATAGCTGGCTCTTGCTGGCAGCCTTTTGTCTATCAAACGCCTGGTGAGGTGAGTGGATACAATGTGCCCACAGATCGATTTGAAGCGTTTAGGAGAGAAGAGCGAGGCTGCTGTCAGGCTGCTGTCAGTGCTCTGACGGAGAGGTATTGGGTTGTTATGCCTGGCTGCACGTTGAGTGAGTGTGAGAGACATTTCTGCTAGTCAAAACAATTCGGCTTCAAGTCAGAAAAAAATAACCTCAACTCTCTCCGTTCAAAACTTTCACTGGTATCGATTTTCAATGTTTTCATTCAAACGAACTAAATAAAGGGTTAAAGGAGTCAGAGCTGTGACTGTGGTCTGTGTTGTCCCCTGGCTGGCTCCTAGCTCTATGACAGGGAGGTTCCTGACAGGTCTATGCTATTTTTGGTCCTGGCTTTAGCTGGTGAATGTTTTATAGGTAGTAGGAGATTGACTGGTGCTGCTAAGGTGAGAGTGTAGTGAAGTGATGCCACAGGGCCAACACACACACGCCTGGCTCTAGTCTGGAGGATTAGATAGCACCACAGACAGACAGCCTTAAAGCCTCTGTATGGTCAATCTGAGGTCTGCAGTGGCTGTACAGCATTTACTGAGATCCGGCCTCTGCAGAAGTCAGGGCATGTATACTTCTTACGCTTCTCAGAGCTTTTGTGAAGGAAGTTGTCAAAGAAGTGTTTGTGTTTATACAGGAAGTCCCAATCATGTCAATGCAGAGCTTTACGAGCCCTCCTCATTGTTACAGTATGTGGGCAGTGCACGGCGATGTAACCTTTTACACTGAGACCAGAGAGACACTTTCACTGTGACGCTCCCACTTACACCCCCGCTAGGTTTTTGAACACAGACTTAGAATTGACAGGTCTTTTGGCATTTCTGTTTTGGAGTCTGTTCTATTGTCATTTGATACATTCTTAGCTACTTTTATTTAATCAGGGGAGTCCAGTTGAGACCAGTGTTAATTTTCAATGGTGGCCTGAGACCACAAAGCAAAAGATTTTAAAGAAATATAACAAGATCCAATGACAAGTACATTACATTAGAACACAAGCAACATCACAGCCTTCATTAAGAACTTACTAAATCAATCAGTCAAAACTATTGCACACCTCTGTGAACTCATTCATTATCAGGGTTTCAAACTGCCCTAGTGGCACCAGGGAATCTAAATGTAATACATTTTGTGGAGCGCGAGAACTAAAAGTGGATTTACCTAATTCCATGGAGACCCGAGGAATCTGAAGAGTTAACCAACCCTGTGAATGCGTTTGGTATCTCATTCATTTATATGTTGGAAGCTTGTGTAGTTGATAAAGTTTGAATTGATGGGAGTGGAGGTATAATCAAACCTGGCTGAGCACAGAGCTCTGAGGTGTTCCTCACATTGCCTGTGTTCAGTAGAGCTGAGCAGATTAGGTTTTAACATATTTAACCCTGCTGAAGGGTCAGCTGGTCTGATCCCACCACACAGTCAGTCCCCCATCACATGACTACGGCCTGTGTGATCATGTGACTGTTTAGCCCAGAACAGAACTGCCTCTATGGTGTAACATGCACACTAGTGTGACCATGTAGATGATCAGTCATGGGGAGCTTTGTTTGGAATCCGTTGAACACAGATATGAATCCTAAGGCTAAAATCTTTTGGCGACAACATCTTGAGTTTTTATGTGCACTTGGTTTGAGTGTTGTCGGGTTGAGTTGGGTGTTTCCCGGTCTCTGGAATGCAGTGTGTGTGTGTGTGTGTGTGTGTGTGTGTGTGGTAGCTTTAGACAAAGGGGGTTTGTTTGAGGAAGTCACACAGAGACCATGTGAGTGGATGACTGGCTGCTGTGGCCGTCCTGGGAAGAGAGAGGAGAGGACCAAACCTGGCACCACTCTACAGACGAACAGACTAGCTGCCGTCACACAGCCATTTCTGGGAGTCATACTGCTTATGAAACCACATGAACACACTGATAACCTGCACCTTTGTTACTCTGCACCTTTTCCACTTGACGTTAGTAATGCATTGTGATGGAAATGTTCTGTGTGTATTCAATCGTATGTTTAGAATAATGCTGCTGTCTAATAACCTGTCATGGTTGGGTTCATGCGAGTGACAGATTGACTAAGCAATTTGGCAGTATGCCCAGAACATTGGTCTGGGAACCAAAAGGAGTATCTCAGTTTCAAGGTAAGAAGCCTGGTGTCAGTCTCATGCAGGAACCAACCTTGCTTATATGACTTGTTTGTGTAGCAGTATTAAAGAAAAATGGTACCCCCTTTTTCTCCCCGATTTCTTGATATCCAATTGGTAATTAGTCTTGTCCCAACGCTGCAACTCCCGTACGGACTCGGGAGAGGCGAAGGTCGAGAGCCGCGCATCCTCCGAAACACGGCCCAGCCAAGCCGCACTGCTTCTTGACACAATGCCCGCTTAACCCGGAAGCCAGCCGCACAAATGTGTCAGAGGAAACACCGTAAACCTGGCGACCGTGTCAGCGTGCATTGCACCCGGCCCACCACAGGAGTCGCTAGAGCAAAATGGGACAAGTACATCCCGGCTGGCCAAAACCTCCCCGGATGACGCTTGACCAACTGTGCACCACCCCATGGGTCTCCTGGTCGCGACAGAGCCTGGACTCGAACCAGGACCTCTAGTGTCACAGCTATCACTGCGATGCAGTGCCTTAGACCACTGCGCCACTCGGAACTCTCCTTTAAAGTTCCATCAGGCTTGTATTGAGTTTGTGAACCTCTCCGTCTGTGATAATACAGATTGCTTCATTTACTTGACATTAGTAATGAATCATACTTTGAGGAACAGCATTTTTGTTTCCCGTCCAAGCATTGACAGTGAAACAGCGTCTGTCACAGTGTGCCATGAATCAGTAGTATAATATGATCAGTCTTCTCCCCATGTAGCAGAAGGCCAGTCAGCAATTCATGGAAATAGACTAATTCGTCTGGTTCCATCCTGCTACACCCTAATATCCACCACTTCACACCCCCTGGAGCCTGTCTGGTCCTGCCTGGGACAAAACACAGCCTTGGGAACACTCAGCTCTGGGTGGACTGACTTATAGCCCTGGGACTGGGACAAGTCGGCCTCTACAATAACAAAGAGCCTGGGACGCTGGGACTTAGGTGTTGCTGTTTCCTATCACTCTGTGCTAACCCTAACCTCCGAGATGGCTACGATATCATCTTGTGCCATGGTCTGTGTGTGTAGTGTCTCCTGGAACAAAAGGAGGAAGTGAGAAGATGATTTATGAGGAGATGGTGTATCGAAGGCCCAGGAGGTTTGGGCTAGTATAGCTTAGCATAGCCTCTTCCTCTGTCCTACCCACTGTAGCATGGAGAAAGGAGTTTATTAACAGAGTTATTCAGCAGATGTCCTGTATTGAGCCTTACAGTAGACTACTGTATGACCCCATGCATTAAAAAAAATATATATATTTCACATTTATTTAACCAGGTAGGCTAGTTGAGAACAAGTTCTCATTTACAACTGCGACCTGGCCAATATAAAGCAAAGTAGTTCGACACATACAACAACACAGAGTTACACATGGAATAAACAAACATACAGTAGAACAAGTCTATATACAGTGTGTGCAAATGAGGTAGGATAAGGGAGGTAAGGCAATAAATAGGCCATGGTGGCGAAGTAATTACAATATAGCAATTAAACACTGGAATGGTAGATGTGCAGAAGATTAATGTGCAAGTAGAGATACTGGGGTGCAAAGGAGCAAGATAAATAAGTAACAGTATGGGGATGAGGTAGTTGGATGGGATATTTACAGATGTGCTATGTACAGGTGCTGTGAGCTGCTCTGACAGCTGGTGCTTAAAGTTAGTGAAGGAGATATGCGTCTCCAACTTCAGTGATTTTCTTTTCTTCTTCAGTTCGTTCCAGTCATGGGCAGCAGAGAACTGGAAGGAAAAGGAAGTATTGGCTTTGGGGGTGATCAGTGAGATATACCTGCTGGAGCGCGTGCTATGAGTGGGTGCTGCTATGGTGACCAGTCAGCTGAGATAAGGCGGGGCTTTACCTAGCAGAGACTTGTAGATGACCTGGAGCCAGTGGGTTTGGCGACGAGTATGAAGCGAGTGCCAGCCAACGAGAGCATACAGGTCACAGTGGTGGGTAGTATATGGGGCTGTGGTGACAAAACGGATGGCACTGTGATAGACTGCATCCAATTTGTTGAGTAGAGTGTTGGAGGCTATTTTGTAAATGGCATCGCCGAAGTCAGGGATTGGTAGGATTGTCAGTCACTCTATCAGAGAAGTAGTTGGTGAACCAGGCGAGGCAATCATTTGAGAAACCAAGTCTGTTGAGTCTGCCGATAAGAACGTGGTGATTGACAGAGTTGAAAGGTGGGATTCGAAATGGTCAGTAATCTATTTTTTAACTTGGCTTTCGAAGACCTTAGAAAGGCAGAATAGGATAGATATAGGTCTGTAGCAGTTTGGGGCTAGAGTGTCTCCCCCTTTGAAGAGGGGGATGACCGCGGCAGCTTTTCAATCTTTGGGAATCTCAGACGATACGAAAGAGAGGTTGAACACGCCAGTAATAGGGGTTGCAACAATTTTGGCAGATAATTTTAGAAAGAGAGGGTCCAGATTGTCTAGCTCGGTTGATTTGTAGGGGTCCAGATTTTGCAGCTCTTTCAGAACATCAGCTATCTGGATTTGGGTGAAGGAGAAATGGGGAGGCTTGGGTGAGTTGCTGTGGGGGGCGGGTGCAGGGCTGTTGACCGGGGTTGGGGTAGCCAGGTGGAAAGCATGGCCAGCCGTAGAAAAATGTTTATCGAAATTCTCAATTATAGTGGATTTATTGGTGGTGACAGTGTCTCCTAGTCTCAGTGCAGTGGGCAGCTGGGAGGAGGTGCTCTTATTCTCCATGGACTTTAAAATGTCCCAGAACTTTTTTGAGTTTGTGCTACAGGATGCAAATTTCTGCTTAAACAAGCTAGCCTTAGCTTTTCTAACTGCCTGTGTATATTGGTTCCTAACTTCCCTGAAAAGTTGCATATCACGGGGGCTATTCGATGCTAATGCAGAACGCCACAGATGTTTTTGTGCTGGTCAAGGGCAGTCAGGTCTGGAGAAAACCAGGGGCTATATCTGTTCCTGGTTCTACATTTCTTGAATGGGGCATGTTTATTTAAGATGGTGAGGAAGGCACTTTTAAAGAATAACCAGGCATCCTCTACTGATGGGATGAGGTCAATATCATTCCAGGATATCCGGGCCAGGTCAATTAGAAAGGCCTGCTCGCTGAAGTGTTTTAGGGAGCGTTTGACAGTGATGAGGGGTGGTCGTTTGCTCGCAGACCCATTACGGATGTTGAAAACAGCAGAGGTATATTTGGAGGGCAAGTTGGTTAGGATGGTATCTATGAGGGTGCCCGTGTTTACGGCTTTTGAGGTTGTACCTGGTAGGTTCATTGATAATTTGTGTGAGATTGAGGGCGTCAAATTTAGATTGTAGGATGGCTGGGGTGTTAAGCATATCCCAGTTTAGGTCACCTAGCAGCACTGGAGCTGTCCTGTACTGAGTCTTACAGCAGACTACTGCATGGATGAGGTGTTATTTAATTAACACTAGGCTACACATTCTATGAACCACATGTGTGGAATTCAGTTAGTACCTAGGCCTATGTTTCGTCATGCCCCAAATGTCATTTCACTGCAACATTACAATTCCATATACGTAGCTAAAAGACGTACTGTATGTGCAACTATGATCATGTAAAAATGTAGTGTGACCATTGGTTTTGATTGAATAGGAGAGGAGTGGATACGTAGGCTGAGTTACTGTAGCCTCCCTCAGCATAAGGCTCTATAGACAGATCCCTCTACCTCTGTCAGGTGGGCTTTTATAAAGAGCTGCTGCTACTGTGTTCTGCCCCGGTGACCTCGATAGACACAGAAGTAGGTGAATATCTTTCTCTATGAAACTCTGTCCCCAGTGAATAACCGGCATGGTAATAATACGGTGCTGATGTAGAGTTTATGTTGTAGCGTTAAGCCACAAAAACGAATAGGGAACATATGTGTTTTGTATAGCAACGCTTTTTAATGCAACAGTCACCTTCAGTGTGCAGAAGTATTGATGATATGTCAGCAGTGTAGTTATGGCATTCCATAGTTGGGCTGGTTCAATGTGACATAAAGACTAATGGGAACCTGGAGCAGGTATTACGTAATAGCCACACCCGGGCTTCCTCTCCTCTCCTTGTCTCCTTTCCTTTCCTCTTCAGTGAGATGAAACAACTGGGACAGGCGAGATGTTTCCTCCAAAGACAAGATCTACATTTTATTTAACCTTTATTTAACTAGGCAAGTCAGTTAAGAACATTCTTATTTACAGTGATGGCCTACCTAGAGGCAAAAAGCTTCCTGCGGGGATGGGGGCTGGGATACAAAAAAGTGTTTATATATACATATATAAGGACAAAACACACGTCACGACGAGAGACAACACTACATAAAGAGAGACCTAAGACAACAACATACCATGTTAGCAACACAACATGGCAGCAGCACAACATGGTAGCATCACAAAACATGGTACAAACATTATTGGGCACAGACAACAGCACAAAGGGCAAGAAGGTAGAGTCAACAATACATCATGTAAATCAACCACAACTGTCAGTAAGAGTGTCCATGATTGAGTCTTTGAATGAAGAGATTGAGATAAAACTGTCCAGTATGAGTGTTTGTTGCAGCTCGTTCCAGTCGCTAGCTGCAGCGAACTGAAAAGAGGAGCGACCCAGGGATGTGTGTGCTTTGGGGACCTTTAACAGAATGTGACTGGCAGAACGGGTGTTGTAGGTGGAGGATGAGGGCTGCAGTAGATATCTCAGATAGGGGGGAGTGAGGCTTAAGAGGGTTTTATAAATAAGCATCAACCAGTGGGTCTTGCGACGGGTATACAGAGATGACCAGTTTACAGAGGAGTTTAGAGTGCAGTGATGTGTCCTATAAGGAGCATTGGTGACAAATCTGATGGTCGAATGGTAAAGAACATCTAGCCGCTCGAGAGCACTGGGGATGACAGAAATTATATTACCTTCTATTACCTCTGCACATTGATCATTACCATCCTGCCTCTCTATGTATAAATTACTACAGTCCTCCAGTTCAGGCTGGCGCTGGAGAAGGGAATGGTTTCTTTCTTTTTTTCTCTCTCTCTCTCTCCCGCTCTCTCTCCCTCGCTCTCGCTCTCGCTCTCGCTCTCTCGCTCTCTCTCTCTCTCTCCCGTTGATGTTATGTTTCTACAGAGGTGAGGTCAGGTGAGGTGAGCTCCACCACACAGGTGCAGGACTAGAGCTAAACACGTAATCAGCCTGAGATCTCAACTGGTGGAGCCAAACCAAACACACTGACACAGGCACGTATGCTCAGGGACTGTTGTTCCACACCGTGGAGATGGTGTTGATTTCAGATTACCACACGGTCGCCTAGAAGGAGTCACACCAACCATCTCAGTTCACCCCGTACATGGAACACAATTCTGACACGCTAACATCTTGGTTGGTTGTTTTGAAAATCAGCCTGGCCTCCAGACAGAGCCTGATGGTTACTATAATAGCAGGAACTGCCATATGAAGGTGCAGGGGGGCTGGGGAGGCCTGATCTCTCAACACGTTGGCACGGTCACACTTTCAAAATGCAACAGTCAGTGAGGGACGACAAAGCCCTAGGGGATCTCACATGGTCAGCCTGGCCGCTCGTCCAGATTGAGTCTTATAGACTGGCCTGCCTGGCTGCCTGCCTGGCTGCCTGCCTCTGCTCTGCTCTCAGGGGTTTAAGTGATTATAGTTTGATGTCGTCTACTTTACATGACCTCTCACACACACACACAGTCGTGTTTTTGGCTATGCCGGATTAAGTGATATGACATGATATTCTATAAAATAATTTCTCCGTAATTAATATTACCTGATTAACTAGAGAGTCGGGCACCACAAAATAATATTTATAGAGCTGTTATCTTCCGAATAAACTCTTAAAGACCTAGTAATATTTTACATCAATAGCAGTCAATATTAATCGTCATCTTAATTCAGTCTCATCTGAAAGTTGTAAATTCTTGGTTATCTGCACGAACCCTGGCTAACAAATTGAATCAACAATACAAAATTGGGTTTAATTATTTATTGACGAAATACCTAACTAATCACACAGAATTACACATATTTAAATCATAACTTGATTACAAATTACGTCAAAAAGGAAAACATTCCTAGCAGCCGGAACAGATATGACAGCTGGTTACACAAAAGAAAAGGGTCTGGGTTTGAGTGAAAGAGCGGGAAGACTGAGGAAGAAAGGGCGAAGCTGTTCTATCGTAAATACATCTTATGCATTCTAAATTACCGCCCATTTGGAAAAGGAAAATGCAATAAATATTTACTCTGAGCTGTGCTTCAGGAGGTTGGTGGTAGATGGAAGGCCGTGTTGCCCAACCGAGTCCTTTGTCCTTTGAAGAATGTCTCTGCTGGAAAATTGAATACGTTGTAGTAACTTCGTTGTGTGGTAGACGGGATACTCTGTCTGTTCCTTCCTAACCCTCGTTTGCAGCGGCTGTTGCTAACTCAAAGGCTAGGAGGTATCACTTCTGTAGTGAATAAGAGTTCAAAGTTCATACCATTCGCAACCAAAGCTCACGCTGATGTTGGCTTCGTTCTGTAGTTATTATCTGAACCATTCTGACATCGGACCGTCGTCCTCACGTCCTCGGAACAGGAGGTTACATTGTCGT